>NW_006431910.1:42544-44772 GCF_000325575.1 Pteropus alecto | reverse complement strand
CTCTTTCCCTATATAAAGCAACATTCACAGGTTTCAGGAATTAGAACTTGGATATCTTTATGAGCCATTCTTCAGCCTACCATATTCCTCATTCAGGTTTGTCAGCTTCTTTGTTTCTTTGTTTTTGTTTTTGTTTTTTTTTACTATTGATTCTATAGGAAATTCATCCACATTATGAAAACAATGATTGATTGATTAATATTTTTACTTCCTTTCAGAGTCCATTTGAGGCTCATACAAGAAGCTATGGTGTCAAATTTTTATTATCTAAGGAAATCTTTTATTCAAGTTACATGTTTCCTATTGAATGTAAACTCATGGTCTAGGTTTTGTGGATAAAAAGTTGAATAAAATATAATTATAGCCTTCAAAGAAATTACAGTAAAATGCACTTCCAAGGGTAATTCCGAAATATGGTTAGAAGAATGGCAGTGTGATTCTTCCTGGAGTTCTCTGGAAAAAGACAACAGTATTCAAAGACATGAAGAGAGATCATCAGCACATCCATTCTAATTCCTTTTTTATATTTTCTGCATGGTCCTTAATCATCCTAAGTTGAAACAGAAGATATACAAATCACTCTCTCCAAAAAGGAAGAAAAATTAGATTAAAAAATAAGCTGACACAAAGCATGCTATATTCATAATAGTTGCCCTCTCAAAGCAGCATAGGATGGTTTTCCAGTTATCCAACAAGAATGACGTCCAATTTCGCATAAACAAGTTTCACAATGAACAACATATGGGTATCAGTTAGGTTTTTTGATGATCTAGAATGGCAAATTCTAGAAAGGAGCCTACAGATGTCTTAAATAATGACATATTTATTAATCTTTTCACAGAAAGGGACTTTAGAAACCCGAAACTGATGGATGAGAAAAATTTCACCAAAGTGAAAGAGTTCATACTTTTAGGGTTCACGACAGACCTGTGGTTACAGAGAGTACTCTTTTTCATCTTCTTCATAATTTATATCATCAGTCTCTTAGGGAACATAACCCTGATCTCTCTGATCTGTGCTGATTCTCGGCTCCACACACCTATGTATTTCTTCATTGGAAGACTTTCGTTCCTGGATCTCTGGTACTCTTCTGTCTATGCTCCCAAAATCCTTATGATCTGCATCTCTGATGACAAAAGCATCTCCTTTGCTGGCTGCCTAGCTCAGTTCTTCTTCTCAGCTGGACTGGCCTATAGTGAATGTTACCTGTTGGCTGCCATGGCTTATGACCGCTATGTGGCCATCTCCAACCCCCTGCTTTATTCCCAGGTGATGTCCTCTGGGCTATGCACCAGTCTCGTTGCAGCTTCATGCCTTGGTGGCTTTCTTAACTCCACCATCATTACCAGTGAGACATTTACCCTGAGCTTCTGTGGGAACAATATTATTGATGATTTCTTTTGTGATCTTCCCCCCCTTGTAAAGCTGGCCTGTGACGTGAAGAAAAGCTACCAGGTTGTGCTCTATTTTATACTCGCCTCTAACGTCATTACTCCCATCATGCTTATTCTCGCCTCCTACCTCTTCATCATCGCTGCTATCTTGAGGATCCGCAGCACTCAAGGCCGCCTCAAGGCCTTCTCCACTTGTGCCTCTCACTTGACAGCTGTCACTCTGTACTACGGTTCAATTCTCTTCATTTATTCCCGACCAAGCACTAGCTATGCCCTGGAGAGGGATAAAGTGGTGTCGGTGTTCTATACTGTGGTGATTCCAATGTTGAATCCTTTGATCTATAGCTTAAGAAATAAAGATGTTAAAGATGCCCTGAGAAAAATGGTAGAAAGAGCAAAGTGTTCTTAAATAAAAATGCTTGGTAAATGATGGCTGTACTTTATTTTACAGAGTATCTCCCTGTCATTATTATCAGCTATACGCTCAAAAATAAAATAAAACAAACAAACAAAAAAACCAAAATCATTGGATAATGTGGAAACACCGGTCTGCTTTTGTCTTTAAAATGATGTGTTTGAACATGTTTTTAAAGTAAATGAGCCTGGCACTTTTGGAAAAACTGCTATGCCTGCTAGCTTGGAACAGAGTCCATAAAATCATTGTGATTCTGAGAATGTTAAGAGAGCAGCTTTTTGATTTTCACTTCAAGGTTCAGATATAGCCTGTATATACATATTTAAATCTATAAATGAGATTATTAAAATTGGTTATAGAGTCATTGTCAGCATTAGATGGAGTAAATGATTTGCTTCAAATCATGGTGAAAGCAGGAA
>NW_006431910.1:33148-42529 GCF_000325575.1 Pteropus alecto | reverse complement strand
CCAGAACTTCTGACTTCCAAGATTCTTAACCTATTTGTTGGGAGACAAAGTGAGTTGGGAAGTCATAAGTAAAATTTCTACTATAAAATGACCCAAGAAACAAGTTAATTTTTCTTTTCTGATTCTTATTTCTTTGCTTGCCATGATACAAAGACTTCTTTGGCAATAGATACAAGAGAGAACAAATATGTTAGAATCACTGTGAGCTTCCAATAAAAGCACATTTTCCCCAACAATTATAGAATCAGGGGCAAAAGTATAGCGGCCGTATGAAACAGAAATGGAAGTGTAGATAGAAATAGAGAGATAAATAAAGAGATATAGATAAATTTAAAAGAATTTTACATCCAAGATTCAGAGGGAAAATCTCTACTAGGTAAAGCAATGATTGATAACAATTAAGTAAGGTTCTCTGCCTGTTTGTATTTCTTTGCTTGTTCTGTTTTATGCATGAATTAATAAAAATTAGAAACTATTATGATGTATCACATTTCCTAATTTTAATAGTCTTCACCTATAGAAAACATGAGATTGTGCCAATGTAAAAATCCTTAGGGTTAATAATCAAGTATAATTGTTTTCTTGAACTACCATAACGTACCACAGACTGGGTGGCTAAAACAACAGAAATATATTTTCTCACTGTTCTGGAGGCTAAAAAGCCGAAATCAAGGTGCCATCATGGTTGATTTGTCCTGAGGCCTCTTACCTTTGCTTACAGAAGGCCACCCTTTTGCTTCTTCTCGCATGGTCTCTTCTCTATGCACAAACATCCTTGATATCAAATTTCCATTTTTCTTTTTTTACAGATACCAATCAGATGGACTAAGGCTCACCGTAACCACCCTATTTTAACTTAATCACATCTGTAAAGGCCCTTTCTCCAAACATGGTCACATTCCTAGTTACTGGGAGTTAAGATTTCAGCATAGAAATTTTTGGGGGGTTACAATTCAACCCATATCATGACAGACTGATGAGTTTCCTGATGAATGAGACAAGGAAGGGCAGCCTGAACAGATAGAAGAGCATATGGCAAGGAAAAAAATTATGGATCTTGTGATAATTTGTAGAAAATTCTAATTAGTTCAATTTAAAGAGTTCCTATATCAGACACAATTACGGTTATGTTGTAACTTGGATCCATTAAGAGAGTCAACTTTTAATAAAATACTCCTCGTTTCATTATATCCTAATTAATATATCATCTTCATATACCAAAAGAACTCTAATTGATTCTTTGGAGACTAAGGTTTGTATTTCTGGGCTACTGTGTACAAGAAGTCCCAAAGGGCTATTGAGAAAAGCCTATGTCAGGTCCAGAAAAGCACACTAAAACATCAGAAGAGTGGAAAAAAGGGTGTCATTTCTAGGAGTGTCTTTCTTGATCAAAGGTAAGCAGCTAGGATCAGGGGCAGCTGAGTGGTTTGGCCTCTCCGTGACTTCAGCTGAAGTTAAAAGGGAGGATATAGAATCTGGCATGCCTCTCAAAAGTTTATGGTTATGCTAAACACACAAACACACGCACACACACACACACTCTTCTAAATAGGATTCCACTAATGATATCTGCAGCGCTCATCTAGAATTCAAAATTCAGTCTGGTAATTATACTGGGTCATCATGCATTCACTTACACAATAGAGAAAACAAGAGGACACCAAAGTGGCATGCTTTCAGACTCCAGTGGTCGTGGTACTCTGAGCTTTTCAAAGTACTAGTATATTTTTTTCACTTCTTGGTACTCATTTTCAGGCGTTAGAGGGAAACATTCTTTCACAAAACTTTTAGTGTTTCAGTGATGGATTAGGAAACAGAGCTTCTATAGGGAAACACAAAACTTGAGAAGCTGCTCTATATGGAAATTTTCAGCAGAATTGGCTCTCACTTTTTCTGTGTGTTTTATTCCACATTCCCATTTTTATTGCAATTTATTTCAAATTCAAGATAGATTTTAGGTCACCTTGATGGTTATGAGTTTGATGGAGATGAATCCTCTCTTTATTTACTCTTCCTTCTTATTAGTGATACAGTACGTTGAGCCTGGAAAGTCCACATGAAGGTAAATTTGTCCTGAATAATTTGAGCTAGGTTAGAGGTAGACAATACTTCTACTGAATACTGAAGGGGAAAAAAGTTTCAAGACTCAAAGATAATTACCCATTTGTTTATTCCAGAAATATTTATTAATTGCCAATTACTTTCTATATGCTGAGATACAGTAGTAAACAAAACAGAGAAATCTTATGGATCCATGTTTTTGCATTCTGGTAAGGAAAAAGGGGCAAAAATCTTGAGAAACAGAAGTTAGAAGATGACAATAGGTCTTGGGGAAAACAGAGCAAAGTCTCAACAGAATAAGAAGGATGGGGATTGTTGGTGGGAAGAGGGCATGAAATTGAAAATAAAGTGAATCTTAGGAGGTAAAGACCTGTAGGCAATGGAGAACTGTCTCATGGAAGACCTTTAGGACTTTGTATGGAATTGGACTCTAACAGAATAAATTGGTTGTGTATTAGGGTTGTTTTAAGTACAGGAATGTCATAAATGGCCATATCTTAAACAAGATTATATTGACATATACTGAAAATAGACTGCATGAGGGACAAGTGCATAGACATTAGAAGGATATTGCAGTATTCTTGGCAAAACATGATGGTGATCTAACTGAGGCCATAGCAATGGAGGTGGTAAGAAGTGCTCTGATCCAAGGTGTGCTTCAAAGGTAGGGACACCAAGATTTCTTGGAATACTGAAGAGGAGGTAAGAGAGAAAGAGAGTAGATTGATTCCTAATCTGTGGCTTAAGAATCTGGAAGATTAAATTATACAAGATGTGACTAGATAGATCAATTTTGGGGAGTCAAGATTAGGAATACAGCTTTAAACATTAAAAATCTGAAGCATTTGTTACTCTTAAAATTATAAACTGTTAACACTGAAAAGAAATTGAGGTATCTTTTAGTGGCAGAATTTTTAATTAAGAATTATAACTACAAAATGAATAGATTTCTGAGGATTTGGGAACTCTCTAAAATTTTGTGTTTATACATATAAGCAGTTTTCAAAATTCTGTAGAAGCATTATTACTTTCATTACGTTCTCAAAGATGTCCTTGATTTGATTTCAAAAATTTAAGACCTGTTAAATTCTTAGATTAAAAAAACTAAGGAACATAGTAGTTATAGAATATAAACAAGCTCAGAGGATTGATTTTTAGGGAAATAAGAAAGAGTACACAAATTTTAAAGTAAAAAGGAAATGTTGTCTTTAGTAAATTCTGTCTCTCGCTTCAACCAACGTGATAATAATACCCCAATGTATCTGAAGATATGTATATATATAAGGGCTGTTAACCTATTCTATAATGCTGTATTGTTGCCTATGAGGTTACCCATTCTATTTTTATGATGAATTCTGAAGAACATTAACAAATTGGAATCATAGAAGTTGGGTGCTTGAATCAACAATTTTTTTCATGTGGGTGAAGCTGTGTTATGGAGAGGACAGGTTACTCTTTTAAAGTTATGCAGGTGATAGTGACAGGCTCTGTCTTTATCACAGGACTCCTCAATCCAAGGCCAATGAACTGTCACTCCCAAGCTTGCCACTCCTTTGTCCATTTACGTGAGAGTAGGTGACAAAAATGTTAACTTAAGATGTCAGAAAGATTCTGAAGTATACCACCATTATGGTTTAAATTGTCTTCTTGTAGAAACTTGACTTTATTTATTTTTTCCTGAAGCTCAGCTTTTATAAATAAGTCAGTTATTATTCCTCTCACTCAGAATAAACATACCTACCATTACTTAGGTATATTTTCTATCTACCTAAGACACACTGGGCTATGCATTTTATGTACATAGCACTGACAATTTTTTTACCTTTTAAAGGTGAAAGAATATGGATTGGAAGTTGTTAAATACTTCTTCAAGACTGCAGAGCTATCAAGGAGTGAAATCAAGATTTGAACTTGATTGCCATTTCAATTATGCAGTTATGCAAATCCACCTATGCCAGACCTATCTACTCTCAGCTAATCTTGCTCATATGAATGTGGTTAGCTATTAGTTGAGTAGGGGGCTGGATAATGAAGAATGGACCTACTAACAAGCTTGCTGTTAGCTATGGTCACAGAGAGACTATAGTCAGATGTCTCCTTATCCAGCAAGCTAACCCAGGCTTATTTACATGGTAGTGGAAGAATCTCCAAAATGATAAGAGAAGCATGCGAAGCCTCTTGAAACCCAGGCTTGCCTGCCTATGCTCCAAACTTTTGGCCAAAGTAAACCACAAAGCCACCCCAAATCATAGGTCATAGGATAGAATAACAAAACCTAATCTTGAAATCAGGAAATCAGTAAAGAAATGTGGTCCTGTTTTTTGTTTTTTTTTTTTTTTAAATATTTCATATAGGCCACTGGTTTCTGGTTAATTTACATATTCCTCTTTTAAATATTGAAGTTGGTACTAAAATATAATGTGATGAATTTGCAATATAGTTATGTTTCACATAGAACTCAGAAGAATAACTGTAAGATTGGGTCTTTCAGTACAATGTCCTATGTTTCATCAAATTCACAAGATTTTGTAGTTTCCTATGTAAAAATAGAGAGGAGATGCTTTTATTAGCAATCCATACTTTGAAGCATTTTGTCTTTAAAATTTTTCTAGCATTTTGAGTTTAAATTACTATATCAATAAAAATTCCTAGTTAGAAGAGAGATTGAGACTGACAGTCTTTGAATTTTGTCTATGGGTATAAAGTCCAAGTTTATACAATTCCAAATAATTCTACCTAGAAGTTTTTAAAAAAATTTAAAAGCAATTTATTAAAAGTTGGAACGAATATTAAGGCACAAAATACATAAATTTTTTCAAACAAAGAAATCTGAAGTATTTTTGTCCTACATTCAAGGCAGCTTGTTTGAAATTACACAATAATTTATTAGGGGACTGGCCTCAACAGGTGAGAGTTGAAGATTTCAGAGAGATTCCAGTCAAGAGGGAACTCTTGCTCCCTTTCAATCTTGTCTCTGATCTGCACCCAGAGTAAACTTTAAAAATGTAAGTCTGATCATGCTAATTTCTCATAATGGCAATGGCTTCCATTTTTGTTGGTTTAGAGGCTATAATCATTAATATGGTTCCAATAAGCTTTGTGGCTCATTCCCTGTTTCCTCTTTCCATCCCATCTTAATTTAACCTCTCTCAGCTCTGTGAACTCACCAGACTCCTACTCATGGGAGGGTTATGGTGTGTGTTCTTTCTCCTCATGGAACTGCTCTCCCCTCTCTTCTTACCTCTACAGTGGGTGACATTGAGCCCATTTTTCATGTCTCATTTAAATACCTCTTCTTATGAGAAGACTTTGAGCAGTAGACAAAAAAGTTATTTTTTTTCAGTTATTTGCATTGTTAGGGGGTAGTGGCAGAAGAGTAACAATTGGCTGTCTACATATTTTCATTACCTTCAAAATTATATTACATTAAAGATGAGTTTAATAAGTCCCAGATATTTTTCACTGTATAGACAGCAGAGAAAGTTCATAGTTATTATTGAGATGATGGCTATAACCCATTATTTATACATTATAAATATATTGACCATAGGTTTCTTCCAAGATTATTCTACTCAAGCTTGAGCAGATTAAGGAAACAATTATAATGTACAAATAAATACCAACATAGTACTATAAGTATAAAGTTCTCAGGTTGTGTGAGATTATTGTGAGGAAATCATGTGAGCAATTTAGTTTGGTTGAAGACCTAAGTAGATGAAGACAAGTGGCGGGAGAGAGTTATAAAGGTAAATTAAAGCCAGCTTATGGAACACTGGGGATAGGACTAAAACATCTGTGCTTTGTGTGTTAATGAGAAGAGATCCAGTTATATTAATGTTGGAGAAGTGGAATGATTTTTGGGATTCCAAGCTATATTAACCACAGTGTCACCAATCAAGGAATGTCCTCTCTGAACGTTATCAGCTACATTTGAAAGATTAGGACACCTAATATTTAAAGATTAAGATACCTCGCTTCCTAACAAGCAGAAATAGCAGACCTTGAAGTAGAAAACTTGCATTTGCATTCTAATTATGAACTGATCTGGTTTAGCTCAAAGGCTAATGTTTTAAACATCGAAGTAAATCACAGTGCTCTCTCGGCTTAGCTTTCTCCCATGCCCTTTTAGCTAGCAGAAAGTCAGCCAGCTACTGGGGCATAAGCCCTAACTCCGTGTGTTTTAACCAGTCCCTCCTTTTAGATTCTCTCTGAGGGCTGTGTAGCCTCAAGATATGAACGCTGAAGGATTCGTGGTTTCTTGATGAATCCTTGACACCAAAAATTGGTTTCTTCCTAATATTCAGCATCCATTATATCAAAAAATACCTCGGCCATGTATACAAGTTTCACATCAATAAGAGAAAGTGGGGGACAATCGTTCCTTAGAAAGAGGATATTATAAAGCTTTTTTTGATAAGTAAAGAAATTCAGAGAGTTATAGTGTTACTTTAGCTATGAGAACAAGAGAGAAAAAGACATAAATGGCTTAACAGTTGAGAACATACACTCTTGATAAGAAAAATTCTGGGTTCAAATCAGTTCTGCTATTTACTATTTCGGTGACCTTGGAATTATTTCTTAAACTCCATGAAGATCATAATAGTACCTACATTATAAAGTTATGGAAAGGATTAAGTGGATTAAAATTAGGAGTTAGAATATTAACTGACACATAATAAGTAATTAATTATGTGTGTGTATGCACACACACATATATAACTATATATATATTTCTATTTGTACTACTAGTTGCAAGAGTAGTATAGTACCTTGGTATTTGTGTAACTATCAGCACAATGCTTGATGTAAATTCTCAATAACACAAAGGACACTGAAATTTGTTTGAATGCTTACTATGCTGAGTGTTTTTGTACATATCTTCTTTACTCAATCAAACAACCTGGAAGCTTTATTTTTCTTGTCTGTTCAGTGAAACTAAGAAACTTGCCCTGCATTAAAAAATTAACAAGTAAAAGCCTTAATTCCAAAATTAGATTCTAACATCAATTCCTGTGGTCTTCTCAAGTCACAGGCTAAAATCCTAGCATTTTAGATAGATATGGATAAAATCCTCCTAGTAATTATTGAATTAATTGATAGCTTTATTTATTTCTATAGAGAAATCACTAATTAATTTTTACCCCTCAAAATCCTTATCAGGTTTCTTCTCTGCAGACATGGAAGTGAGAAATCGTAGCATCCTGACTGAGTTCATTTTGGTGGGCTTCTCAGCGGAACCTCAGTGGCAGCTGATTCTATTTGTAATATTTCTGACACTCTATTTGATGACCTTGTCAGGGAACATGACCCTGGTTATCTTAATTCGTATTGACTCCCACCTGCACACACCTATGTATTTTTTCATTGGCAATCTGTCTTTTTTGGATTTTTGGTACACCTCTGTTTATACTCCCAAAATCCTGGCCAACTGTGTCTCAAAAGATAAGCGCATTTCTTTGGCTGAATGTGGAGCCCAGTTGTTTTTTTCCTGTGTTGTAGCCTACACTGAGTGCTACCTCCTTGCAGCCATGGCATATGACCGCCACGTGGCAATCTGCAATCCATTACGTTATTCAGGAGCTATGTCCAGCTCTCTGTGTTCCGGTCTCGTTGCTGGCTCTTACATAGGAGGGTTCTTGAATGCCATAGCCCATACTGCCAACACTTTCCGTCTGAGTTTCTGTGGTAAAAATATCATTGACCACTTTTTCTGTGATGCACCACCATTGGTAAAAATGTCTTGTACAGACACCCGGGTCTACGAAAAAGTCCTCCTGGGTGTAGTGGGCTTCACGGTCCTCTCCAGCATTCTTGCCATCCTGATTTCCTATTTCAACATCCTTGTGGCTATTCTGAGGATCCGCTCGGCCTCAGGAAGGCGCAAAGCCTTCTCCACCTGTGCTTCACACCTTATCTCGGTCATGCTCTTCTATGGATCCTTGCTCTTCATGTATTCAAGACCAAGTTCCACTTACTCCCTGGAGAGGGACAAAGTGGCTGCCTTGTTCTACACCGTGGTCAACCCACTGCTCAATCCTCTCATCTATAGCCTGAGAAACAAAGACATCAAAGAGGCCTTCTGGAAAGCTATGCAGTCTCTAAGGCCACAGAGATAAATGTTATCTTTTTGCAGAAGATTCTCATTGCATTTTCCAAATTATTGGCTTATAGATAAGTTTGTAAACATTACAATATTTCAAGTAAATACAAGTTATACTTAAAGCAGCAAAACTGATCAATCTATTCTTTAACTGTTAATCATTGCTTTGTTGTGATTAAACTATTTTAAACTCATAGAATTGGGTTGTTTGATGTTCCACAATACTGTATTTTGCTTCTTAGCAGTACTAGAGTTTCATAAAATTTATCCTTGGGAGGTCTTAGAAAGAGAAATGGAGGAATTGGATAGTTTTCGTACATATTTGGACTTTGAAATATGGCAAGCAAACTTTATCATGTCGGGGAAATATTTGGAATGGTTAAACTGCTGGAAATTTACTCAAGATTTTGTAAACTTTATTTTTAGTAAAGTATTCCATCCATATTCCTTCATAAAGCTCTAATTGAGTATATAGAAAATACTTTTGTAAACTATATCTTCTACATCAATTTAATATATCGGCAAAATTTTAAGAGTAGATTACAAAAACAAACAAACAAACAAACAAACAAAAACCCAAAACTCCTTTCGAAAGCCATGGAGAAATATATGTCTCTAAGATTGTGCATTGCTCTGGAAGAATGATCTTTCCACAAAGAACCAGAACCCTGCCATACTCTCCTTCATTTAATTGCAGTATGTATTTCCCATGAGGGAAAGCAACACCAAATGAAACAAACGGAAACAAATGAACCAACAAACAACTATATTCCCGATGCAGTACCCGATGCAATATCTTCCCCTCCCCCGCACCAGAAGGTTTTAAGAACAAAAAACTTACAGCTCCATATTCACTACTTGGCAGGTTTAGCTGATATTTTTTCAATATTCTTTGTGAGAACACTGCAAATTAGAATTTTTAGTTACATACAACAAATGAGTAGCATGAGCCTCAGAGGTTAGAACCTTGTCAATGAAAGATTATAGCTATTGCTATAATGAGCACATGCATAAAATACATTTAAATTAAGACTTTAGAACAAATAGTTGTAGCCACTTCACCATTTGTACTAGCACTATTTTTAACTATTCTTTTCATGTGCATTCTTTAGATATCATATCATTGTCCTCTTTCTTTTCATCACAATATTCATTCCTCGTTCTTCTATTTATACAGTTTTATAAGTACTGGATTATAAAGATTAGGGATGTATTCCATA
>NW_006431910.1:0-32323 GCF_000325575.1 Pteropus alecto | reverse complement strand
CATAGATGTAGGTAGCTAGGATCTTTGGAGTATAGACAGAGGAATGCCAGAGATCCAGAAAAGACATATTCCCAATGAAAAAAATAAATGAGTGTGTGCAGCTGGGAGTCATTACAGATCAACATTATGAAGGTGATATTTCCTGCCATGGTCAGAGTACACGCCAAGGAACACCACGAACAGGACCAGCTGCATGACAGGATTTGTTGTGAAACCCACTAAGATGAACTCGGTCATCCTTTGAATGCTTCTCTCCATAGCTTAGAGACCTCGCTACAAATGGAAGAGTGAAAACTTTAATTCCTTCAATCAATACCAAAGAAGAGCATTCTCTGTGACAGGTCTGTGAGTTGGTGTCAGGGCTATGGGTATTAGAGTAAGGGTAATCTGAGCAGGAATCCTGCTTCATTTGGGTAGGTGGTGGGAGTTTTCTGAGCCTCAATATATTAATTTCAATATAAAGCATTTAATAATAGGAAAGCTCTAGTGCTGTTAGTGGGTTTACTCATCTTCAAGAAAATATTTCTTGAGCTTCGGGTGCTGTTAGGTATTGGGATACAGCAGTGAGAACGATTGGGCTGACCCTTATTCTACGAGCCTTTATTTAGAAGAGATACATAACAAATTAACATTAGACGATATTAAGAAAATAAAACTGGATGATGGGGTGAAATGAGTGGCTAATTAAACTTAGACACAAAGAGAAGAACCCCTTCTTCTATTTCTCAGTTAGAAATGGAATGGACAAGTTTTTCAAAGCCCCTATGAAGTAAAAACGTCCCTGTGGTTTAGAAGGTGGCAATACTTGAAAGATGGCAGCATATTCCACCTCAAAATATGCCACTTTGGAATAAAGATTATTTTGAGCTAATAACATTTTTTAAAAACAGCAGATACAAAAAGGGACAGTCTGATCTCTTTTTTCTTCCTGAACATAGGGACTGAAACTCTAATGCGAGAGCTGTCCTTTCCATAGCAGGAGAAAAGAAACATTATTATCAAGGACAGGAAGTTGAGACCAAAATAATTCTGCATCAAAAAACCTTGTTAAAATAATTCTTTTTTCCCTTTTTTCCTTCATGTTGTAGCATGTATCTATTTTACACTTTTTATTGCTGAATAATATTCTTTTAAGTGGATATACCATATTTCATTTACCTATTCATCAATAGATTGATATTTTATTTTTTCTATTTTTTTTTTGTCAATTAAGAACAGTGCTGCTGTGAACATTCTTGTATGTTTTGTAGGGACATATGCTTTCATTTATTTTGAGTAGATACCTAGGAGTAGAAGTACTGAGTTACATGGTGAATCTACATTTAACATTTTGAGGAACTACCCAACTGTTTTCCAAATTAACTGTACTATTTTTCAATCTCACCTGCAAGGTATGAGGGTTCCATTTTTTTTCTTTTTCTCACCAACACAAGTTATTGTTTGCCTTTTTTATTTTAGCAATCCTAGTGGTATAATATTGTGGTTTTGATTCATATTTTGATAATGACAAATGATGTTGAGAATCTTTTCATGTGCTTATTGGCTATTTGTTTATCTTCTTTGAAGAAATATCTATTCAAATCTTTGGCCCATTTTAAATTAGATTTTTTTCTTTATTGTTAAGATGTAAGAATTCTTATATAATCTGGATACAAATCTCTTTACAGAAACATGATTTGTAAATATTTTTCCCATTCTTTGTTTTAGCTTTTTACTTTCTCGATGGTCTCCTTTGATATACAAGTGTTTTCAAATTTGATAAAGTCCAATTTATTTTTTCTTTTCTTGCTTACTTTTGGTGTCTTATTCAAGAAATCATTGCCTAACCCCAGGTCACAATGATTTTCTCTCATTATTCTAAGACTTTTACAGTTTTAGTTCTTACATTTAGGTAATCAATGATACATTTTGAGTTAATTTTTGTGTATGGTGTGAGAAAAGAGTCCAACTTCATTCTTTTGCATGTAAATAACTACATGTCACAACACCATTTGTTGAAAGGATTATTCTCTCCCCATTAAATTGTCTTGTCAAAAATCGTTTGACCATTGTTTTAGTTTTCTAATGCTTCTGTAACAAATTACCTCATACTTAGTAGTTTAAAATGACACAAATATATATTATCATCCAGTTCTGTAGATTAGAAGTACAACATGGGACCAAATGGGCTGAAATCAAGATGTTAGCAGAGCTGTTCCTTTCTGGGAACTCTTAGGAAGAATCCATTTCCTTGCCTGGTCCAGCTTCTAGAGGTTGCCCACATTCATTATTCATGGTCCCTTTCTTCCATCTCCAAAGACAGCACCATTGTATCTCTATGACTATTCTTCCATAATTACATCTTCCTCTCCATTCTATTCCATTGATCTTCATGTCTATCCTTATGGCAGTAACTCACCATCCTAATTCTGTAGCTTTATAGTAGTAAGTTCACTTGTGCATTTAGATTTATTTTTTTTCTCTTTTGTCCTTTTCTGTAATATGAATTGCTCTTTTTTTTGTTGCTACAAGTGAGGTATTATTTCTCCTAGTGAACTCTCAGTAGTTTCAAAGCCTTTGATAGGAAGATCGTGAGATGACATACCAAAAGAGATCCTTTCTTTAGCCCTTTTCATATCTCAGTATGTAAATAACCTTTGGACTGGTTGTGAGGAACAAGCAAAATTTCTACCTACCAATAACATCTGAATTAGACAACTTACCTAAAATTCTCAGCAATGCCATCACTTCAACAGAATTCAAATCTGCCTGTCCCAGAATCTTTTATATCAGTTTGTGGTTCTCGAGGGTTGTAGATTTCTCCAATCTCTCAGGATTTCATAAATTGGAAAATAACTAATAAGACAATTAAACAAAATTATATGTTGACAAATAAGGTATTATTTAAAGATGCATAAAATTTTTTTGAGACTATTATTTCCTGGTGAAAATGTAATCAATCATAATTTGCATTCTCTTTTTTTCTTGAGTTGTGTAGAAGCTAAACTAAACATATGTGTGCACGTATATTGTGTATACTATATTACTCATATGCATATATGTGTATATTAAAGCACGTATGTTCAATGATGCTGATATTTTTGTTCTATGCTGAATACCTTTCTTTTGTCCTTCCAGATCCATTTTCCACCCTTTTAATCTCCTCTTTGCTTTAGGATACTCAGCTGAATTAATTGTATCAGTAGGATCCTTTGCTCTCTATCTACTCAATGGGTTTAGCCAGAAGTTGTCACTGGCAGGGCAGAGAGTGAACTCAGAGTGGTTTTCCCAGGCTTCTTACTTGCAGAGATGCCATAGCTGGCTGCATCTCTGGACCAAGACACAGATTCTGCCAGGTGACCCTGTTTCAAAGCTCTTCCTCTAATGCTCATACCCTCTTCCCTCTTCTTGTATCTTCAGGGATAGAGGAGTACACAACTCTTAGAAGTTATTAGTCTTAGAATTGTTACACCATTCCTTGAGAATTTCCTACACCACACACCTTGCTTTGTAACAATCTCTTTAATAAACTTTCCCAAAATTAACCAGTTTAAGTGGCCTTCAGCAACCTACCAGGTATTCAACTGAAAAACAAAACAAAACAGGCAGCCAGAAAGCCAGGTTGTGGTGCACAGATGTTGGAGATGTAATGGGAGGAATTACTCACGTATACCACAAATTCTAGATGGTAACCAAGTGTTAACAATGTCCGGTCAATCTTATTTAATAAGACTCAGAAAGGTTTTGTTTAGGAACTACCATTCTCTAGGGATAGATGTATTCAATCACAATTTTCTTTTATATTCTGCACTGAGTTTTGCTGAATACAAATTCATATTACAGATATGTATCCATATATGTACATTTGAATACTGACAATCACATAGGTACTGATATATCTGCAGGGTACTGGATATCTTCCATTTGCCCCTCTAGATCAACTGCCAACCTTTTCCATCCTGTTTTCTGCTCTAGGACACAAACCTGTATGAACTGTATTAGCTAATTTGGCCAATGGGGCAGAAACTGAATGGAAAAAAGCCCGAGTTCATATTATTTATTTCTAAAATCTAAACCTGCAAGGTTGGTGAAGACCATGTTTATTCCTAAACCAATGCAAAAGCTTCTATCTGGTTGCCTTCATCATGCAATCTTTCTCCCTCTATCTTTGGGTTCTCATAACTGCTCTTTCTCCTTCTCCCTTGAGGCCTAGATGTAGTAAGATGCTTTGTCAAAGGACTAGTTTATATTTTGCGTTGTCCCATACTCTGTGATTTTCCCATTCTCTGATGTCAATAGTTCCTTTATTACATTCTTCTTAAATTGCCAATTTGAGTTGGCCATCTGACTTCTGAGAAGACTCTGACTGATATATTAATAAATATGACGTGTAGCCCTAGAATCAAACCCTTAAAAAATGTGCAAATATACACTTGCCAGGGAAATGGAACACTACTAAGCCATGACATGCAATGGCATCATGATAATTTAAATGATTACCAACAATGTCATAGTACGAAGTGCAATAGGAGGGCAAAGTGTTGATAGATTAATTAGCTGTATCATTGATCACAACCACAATAATATTGGTTGTAAAAATCATGGGATCTTTTGAACTGAAAACTTTAATGATCCTACTGTGAACAGGATAGGGCAGTCGGAAAGCCTCGACTGAAGATTTGAAGGCACTTCTCATCTCTTTTAGTCCTTTAGGAAATGTATGATTGAGGTCCAAGCAAGGGCCTAATTGTAAGAACTACAGAAAGGCAATATCAGTTAAAAGCCTAACCTTGCCAGAGGTTTTATGATAAGTTAAAGGAACTGATGGAGGGAAAAATCGGGATGATAAAATAATAGGATATGGACATTGGGCGGACAAGGACACAGTTAAAAACAAAAATCCTTGTCTGAAGAGGCAGTCCCTAACTTCCCCCCAACCTGAGGGAATCAGCTTTCCCCTGGACAAAAGTCTCCAATGACTACATTTAAGGAGTCGCTTTATGAGCTCATGTAATTCTCACTACACCCAACCTCACCATTCTACAATGCTTCTATAGTGAAAGTTGAATATCAGTAGCTCAGAGGAAGAAATTGAAGACTTGCTCTTGGAGGAAATATACACTAAAAAGATTATCGGATCTCACCAGTCTGTTTTGACAGGAATTTGAGGAAAGTGTATAGATTTGGTTTCCAAAAGAGGTAAACCAACAAGCATGAAATGTAAAGTTTAATCAAACCAAATTTATGAACACAGGTACACCCATATAGGATTCAGGAATTCATTGTTTCCTCAAGAACTTTTTGAATTTATAGTGTAATTCAACATTCAATATGATTAATTCTTTTGAACTCTAAATACTTACTGAGGACAAAACATTCCCAATGCAATAACAAAACATGCTGTTAACATCAATACCATAGGCTTAATTAATTTTCTTATTATGGCTATATTTAATGTTGTAACATCCTAAGATTATTTATATGCTTATTTGTAATCTTTTATTTTTATGTTTTAATAATATTATTTGGACCTTTCCTGGAGTTGAGGTAACTCATGAGGTTTCATGAGCTGTAACTAGATTGACTGAGCGGAGACTTAGAATAAGATAGAAAAATTAGTGACAAGAAAGTAGGGGAAGGGCATCTGGATGGATCTCTTGGAAAGGACAGTGTGAGGATATTCATATTCCATTATAAATGTTCACTAGAGAACACTGATTACAGAAAAGACATTCGATAATCAGGAGGACAAATGATCCACACATTACAAGTTATCTGTGGTAGCAAGGATGGAAGCTATGTATGAACTTGACAGAATTGGTTTATCTCTCTTTTTTTCTTCTTCCACGTTTAACCATCCTCGAGACTATTCTAACCAGAGGCACCACCAACTTTTCTCACCTATATGCTACCAATGCTTCTTTTTTGTTCCCAAAGTCTGCTTCATGACAGCCAAAGCAATTTCAGATCATTAATAATATTATAATATATCAGTGCTTAAAATTTCCAAATATTATAATCAGAATAAAGTATAAACTCCTTACCACGACTTAAACTGTACTGCTTAAAAGTATGGTTCAAGAGCTAGCATATGAGCATTGTCTGGTATCTTAGAAAGGAAGACTCTTTGGCCCTGCCTCGGACCTACTGAATTATAATCTGCATTTTAACAAGAAATCTATGTGATTCATATGCATATTAAAGTTGATAAGCATTCATCTAAAAGATCCTACATAATTTTTCCCCTACATACCTTTCTTTTTAAGATTACATATGTGCTTGTGAGTTGGTTTTTACATACGGTATGTGATAAGGGTCCAACTTCACTGTTTTGCATGAGGATATCCAGTTTTCCCAGCAACATTTATTGAAGACACCATCTTTCTCCATTGTGTTCTTGACACCCTTGTTTAAGATCAGTTGACTGTGTACTTGTGGGGTTATTTCTGAGTTCTCTATTCTGCTCCACTGACGTATGTCTGTTTTTAATCCAGTACCATACTCTTTATTACTGTAGCTTTGCAATATATTTTGAAATCAGGAAGTGTAATGCCTCCAACTTTATTCTTCTTGTTTAAGATTGCTTCGACTAGTCACGGTTTTGTATGCATTTTATAATTGCTTTTTTCTCTTTTCAGGAAAAAAAGGCATTGGAATTTTGATATGGATTATATTGAGTCTACAGATTGCTTTGGGAAGTATGGACATTTTAAATAATATGTAATAGGTGCTGACCATGGCCCTAGACAATGTGAGAAACCTTTAAATGCTTTTCATATGACTTACGAATTACACAAACAGATAAATGATCTGTTCCTTCTGGATTTAAGTCTAGTGGAGAGTCCTCTCTGTCTCTTAGAGTTGTGAGGCTCAAATGAGAAAATATATGCTAAAAGATGCTATGTCTGCCATGTATTGTTTTTCCTTTACATACTGAATGGTTTCCATTACAATCCAGAGTCAATGCACTCTGAGGGGACAACACCTGAGGACATCTAATTCTGGGAGACTCCGGCTATATCAAAGCAAAGTGGAATGGACATTCTAAAAAGGTTTAGATAGATGTGGTACTTTTTAGATTGTTTTCACACAGCAATTGCATTTTTTTTCCTCTCGTAGTAGGGAAAAAAAATGGAAGTAGCAAAAGAGAACTTCCTAAAAGGATGAATATTTTAGGTTTAGCTTTGTCTAAATACACAAATGTTTTTTTTTCTTCCAGTAAAAATATTGGAAAATAGGCTTCAAGGGCTCACCTGGGGAGCTTTAAAAATACCTATATCTGAGTCCTATCTGCAGAGATTCCTATTTAATTAATTTAAGATAAGACCTTGGCACTGATATTAAAAATAAACAAACAAACTACAACAACCAACTGTAGGGCACTTAAAATTTGAGAATCATCAGATTACATGATATTATTATGCAAAGACATCATTTGGCTCATCTAGCTCTTTGTACATCGGAGGGAGTTAATTAATGTTAACATCTAACTTTCCTTCCTTCCTCTGTTCCTACTTTTCTTCCTTCTTTTACTCCCTTTAGCTTCAAAACAAGGGAGCGATTTAATGGTCTAGATATTTTTATGGATATTTTAAAGATAAATAAGCCAAAGCTCATGAAAGTGAAATGGTACGTTTAAGCTCACAAGGCTAATAAGTTTCCTGGCCTTACTGTTTTCTAATAAATAGTTTTGTGTTTAGTTGTTAGGCAATAGTAGGTGGTTCCAGAGTCTGCTATGATCAGAGAGAAGAGAACCTAAGTTCAAACATGCTATGTGGATATTTGAGAGTATACTAGGGTCATATCCATCTCTAAAATCCAGTTGATTCCAGGAAATGGCTCTCTATACAGTCTCTGAAGTCTGAATTTTAGGTTTTGCTGTTCTTGTGATACATAAACTCATTTTCATCCTTACTAGTATTAGGTAATAGAGAAGGATGAGGGCACCTTGGACACTTGGTAGACATGTAATGTTTAACCATGGCAAAGGTTCATATGCAGGGCAGAGAGAAGAGGGGAGCAACTAACAAATGCATTAATCAAGAATCTCTCAGAACAAATAATTAAATGTTAATTACTGGTCTGGGACATTATTCCTCAAGAGTCTAAAAATTCAGCCTAAGGTCCTAAAATGAGAAAACTCAGATGACTTAGGGACTTTATCCTGCCTGCATTCATTATCTTTATTTTTAATTTATAAAAGGACAGAGTTGGATTATAGCAGTATCTTAGTCGTAGTTATCATAACTAATAGTTTATTTTATCTCCACAGAAATGTATTTTTTGCCCATGAATATCATGCATGTTTTGTGTTTTTTACTGGTAATTGATTGTATGAGTATATGGTGAGGTCAGGCATGAAGCAGATTAATTCTACACATCGTTTATGGGTTTATGGCCTTACGGTATGTTTTGTCTAATATGCTTATGCTTGCAATTGATTATTGAGTTATTAAAAAAATAATAGCAATAATAAAATAAAACCATCAGTTATTTAACTGAAGAATGTTTTATTTTTATTATTTATTTATTTATTAAAGAACATTTTAGAATTAGGCATACTCTAGTACAAATATGGCTCTGCTAAACACTCTGACTTTGAGAAAATTGTATAGACTCTCCGATCATCAATTTTCTCACCTTCAAAATGGATATAAATGTGTTTTGGAGTTATTGCGAAGATGCAATTTATTATCTCCAAAGTACCTAAAAACGCTTGTTATGCAATGAAGAATTATAGTAGGCAGCAATTAATCTCTCTCTCTTTCTCTTTTTCTCTTTTTTGATAATTTTTTTTATTTTCCATAGAGAAAACTTTCTTTCTGGGGTGAGAGGGGGAGTGATTTATTTATCTATGCTGAAGATCAAAATTTGTTAATTTTGTTGTGATCTTTTCCTACATAGCATTCTGGCTGATGTTGGGGGTTGGCTCTCTCTTAGAGCGCGGCCTTCCAAGAGCCCATGCTTTTATATTTTCCTCTTTCTCCTTCAGATCCCAATTATTTGTTCAAGAGGATTTGTAAAACTAACTCATAATAAGTTGGAAATAATCACCTGCAGTGCAATTTGTAAACACTGTAAATGATGTTTTCATTAAAAAAAAAAATCTTTTCTAGCATAATTTCCATAACTCTGATGGATTCATTAGAAAGATATTTATGGGCTTCCTGGTAGCCTTCCTAATGTCCTTTCTTAACTAGGTGGGGAACAGAATCATGATGTTAGTTTTGTTTTCCTTAGTCTTTAAACTTCTTAGTCCTCAAGCTGATTTTTTTAACAATAAATTTTGTTAATTGATAAAGTGCAAACCAAAAAAAATACATCACAAATTTTGGCAATAATAACACACATAGTATGAGTTTGCGTAGTCTCTAAACATCTCTGTAGTAATATGTCAAGTACTTTCAAGATGGTTATGTCTAATAGTCCTTTTACTTTTAGAACACAAGTAAATTGAGTAAACTTGGCATTTATATGATATTTTTAGCTATAGTTTATTAAGTTCTTATTATGTCAGATACTCTGCTAAAACTTCTAGACATATTTTCTAATGTAATTATTAAGATAACCCTAGTAAATAAGTACCAATATGGTTCCTACTCAACACAGGAGAAATAGGGTATTCAGTTAAGTTTAGAAACTTGCCCAAGTGACCTAGCAGAGAAATAGTGAGGTCAGAATTCATATTTAGGTTGTCCTTGTCCGGAGTTCATGCTTTTATCCCTACACTATAGTGCCTTGCAAAATTATCCCTGGAAAATGAGGTTTTCCCAAAGACCAACGATATTACTACTATCTATCAAATCTATCTACCAAACTTAATGAACAATTTAATTATAGGCCATGATAAGGAGATAAGTGGTTTAAATTACAAAGATTAAGGAATTCACTTTCGAAAATCTGGAATTTATGAGGAAACAGCAGCCTTTTCTGGTTTGGTATAAAATGTATTTTAGATTTCTGTCTGTGATTTGCAGAAAAATGAGTCATTTATCCATGTAAGACATAAAATGCCTAACATGGTGTGTCTAAGTGATGCCAAAATAACTTGACCTTGAGTAAAGTATGTTAGCATGCATTGTATGTTCTTGGCATCAAGCCACATCAAGTCTTTCTTTCTTTTTTTCAAAAGAAAAAACCAAATTAGATGGGTTTTTTGAGCATTAGATAGCATTTTTTAGAAAAAAAGAAACTAATAGGGAGTAAACGACTTTACTTGACTATATACTTAGACAAAGTCATAGCTACCACAAAGGTGAATTTATGCTTAATTTGAGCTCAAGACTTAAGTAGAAATAGGAAAGGTTTATTTGAGTTTAATCAACATTTAATAATGTTTATTATGTGTTAGGGACAGGAGAAACATAAACAAATATGACAGGGTACCTGGAAATCCCATCAATTGGAGAGAGACTAATAAACTTTTATTCACAAACACACACACACACAAGTATGTTCAAAAAATGGAAATTGGAAATCATTCAGCAGAAGACGCTCTGATTAACTCTGTCTGGGTGAATGAAATTAGAGAGATTTTCAAAAAGATCAGATAGGAGTTTTCCAGGCAGACAAGTTTGAAGGCATTTGGCAAGAGTAGTTTTTGCCTTTTAAGTAAAATGGAGGGTATACAGTAACTAGGTAATTGCTTGCTTGATTGAAATGCCAATATAGAATCTGTAGGTAATTATAAAACTTCCAGAGATTTTGTAACCCTGTATTTAATTGCTTGCTTCATACTATGGATGCTATTTTATTTACAAAAATGCCTTTATTTCTCTCATCCTTGTGATGGAGATGCAACTCTGTGTGTTCTGACAGGAACAGAGTATTTTATACCTTGACAAACTGTCAATTGAATGGGTTCAAGCTTGTTTTCAATAGTTACAGTCATAAAGGAACTAAAAGTGCTCTTTCAGATAACTGTGCATTAAGAGAGACTAAGGGACTATTGTATTTTATTAAGTCTTTAAAATACAGACAGTATTTAGATGTTGATCCAAAATATTTATGTTTATTTAAGTCAATGCAATTCTACATACACATGCATGCCTATGGAACCAAGATTATTATATATCTATATTACTATCGATATAGATATAAGTATACACATGTGTGTTGTAGGTGCTTACATATATATTCAGTAATTCCTCGTGTGATTTTGGATAAGTTGTTTACTGTCTTAAAGACTTCATCTCATTGTCATTGGGCTGGGGTGAGGAGTGTCAATAATTCCTGTTCTGTACACTTGACAAAGATCCTCTAATGAGGATCACATGGATCATCATAATAATTAACATACATTGAGACTTTACTATATGTGTCTAACTCTGTTTTAGGTGTTTTACATGCATTATCTCATTTACCTCATCCATCGACTCTATGAGGATGCTTCTTTTGTCCCCATCCTGCAGATGAGGAAAGTTAGGCACAGAATTTTGGCTTGAATCGTGGAAGGTCTCTCGGCTGGTGAGTGGTGGAGCCAGGCATGTCACCAGTGCTCCCCAAAGGCGGATCCCATGCATTTCACCACCAGGTGTAAGATTTCCTGATTGTGTGTCATCTTGTTGTCAACTGAGAAATTCACTGCAAATGTATTTGTTATCATTATGATCACGCCTAAAAATCTCCATAACACTTTTTATTTGCAGCAGAACTTTTTAAATGCTGTTTAGGGGGCCTGGAAAGAAACTTCATAACCTCTACCGCTAACTTGATGAAAACAGGACTGTGATTTAATTACTCTCTTCTCTTTTATCCCCAGACTTCATAGTTTACAAAATTTAGTTTACCAGTTTATGGAATTATTTGATATGAAAAGCCCTGATTTAAATCAAAATGTAAGAAAGCTTTCTAAAATGTAATACATATGAATCAATATTGTTTGAAAAAGCAAGTTTCACATCAAGTAGTCTTTTTCATGACCTGTAACTACTTGGCTCTTAAATGTTTTCTTGATAAGTTTTCCCATTCCCTCAGAAATCAATTTGCAACTTTCCACTGGACTGTAAACTGTATGAGAGTATTGAAAATGTATGCTGTTTACTAGAGTATACCAAACATCTGGTACATATTAGATTATCAAAAAGGTATTTTTGAGAGGAAGACAGGAAGAAAACAGTAAAGGAAGAAAGGAAGAAAAAATTTAAAAAAGAAAGAAAAAGAAATAAAGAACGAACGGATAATGACAACTTCTTCTTGCTATTGTAACTGTGCCTCTCTCTAGGACTTTTCATTATCTCATCGCTTTCTAAATCACTGCTTTTAATTGGCTGCAGACTGGAAGTCAGTTTACCAAACATACTAACTCTATATATGAGCTAAGAATAAGAAGGCACAGGGTGGGGGCTAAGGAGCTCTCAGTGACTACACCTAGTGACTTTAACTTGTCTGGATTTAACTTAATAATTAAATTTTGTTAATATGTAATGTTAATAGCATAAAAAATAATTTAATTAATATATGATACTAATTAATTCATTAATATTCTTTCTCTTAAATGGTTATTATTGGTGAAGTGAATTCCAGCTAAATGTAGAACTACTGTATGTTATTAAGGCTATTAGTAATAGATGGCATTTATTTGTGGATTGCTTTCTACATGTAAACATTACCTTAATTCTTTATATAGATTACTTAATCTTCAAAATTTTCACAAAATTGGTTCTATCATTATTCTTATTTTACACATAATAAAAACATCCAAGACCCCCCAAAATGGAAGTGGTGATGATGGGAGAATTGGCAATTAATGTGCTCTATGACCAGTCTTTGCTGTTGGTATGCACAGTCTTTGTTCTTAGGGTACCAGAGTGCCTAAACACTAGTAGGCTGCATCAGGGTAATACAGTAGCAGCACAAACTGCTGTTCCTACACTTACTTATAGGTTAGTGGGTAGCACATGACGCTATGCCCTTCACTGCTGTTTACTTGAATGGTGCATCATGATACTCTGTTGTTAGATATGAATGAAGACATGATTGGATCTTTTTGAAGAGGTAAAGTAAGAGTACAGCTTTGAAGAATAAATAGGTTTTGGAAAGACTATAAACAGGCAAAAAACCCCATTTCCTTAAAGAAAGGAGAAGAATATCTGCTTAACTTTAATGAGTATTTGAATTTGAAATTCTTTATCTCATGAGAAGAATATTGCCTCTAAAAGCAGAAGAAATCTTTCCATTTGTAGTACAACTCAGATACTCAAGATATAATCTCAGACCAAGACCTCTTGTTTGTGTGTCTTAAATTTCCAACATTGTGACATATAGGACATTTGATTTTGTCTTCATGTGAGTGGATGATTTAGTGAGAGGTAAGTGGCTTGAAAAATGGCTACGACAAAAACAAACTTCACTGTGACTGAATTTGTGTTTCTGGGGCTCTCATCACAGCCACAGATGCAGCTCATTCTTTTTGTTATGTTCTTGTTCTTCTATTTATTAACGGTAGCTGGGAACATTATTATTATCACTATTATCCAGATAGAACCTCGTCTCCAAACCCCCATGTACTTTTTTCTAACTAATTTATCCTTTCTGGATATCTGCTACATATCCACCAATGTCCCACAAATGCTCTCCAACATCATGGGAAGAAAGAAGACTATCCCATTCTCCAGCTGTGCCACTCAGATGTACTTTTCTCTCTCCTTTGGAATGATTGAATGTGTGCTCCTTGGTGTCATGGCTTATGACAGATATGTAGCCATTTGTCATCCTCTTCATTATACTATAATGATGGACCGAAGCACTTGTATCCAGTTGGCAGCCATTTCTTGGTCCAGTAGCTTTCTGAGTTCCATGGTTATCAATGTCCTCACCTTGAGTTTGCCCTACTGTGGGCCTAATGTCCTGAATCACTATTTTTGTGAGGTACCTTCCATCCTAAGGTTGGCTTGCACGGATACCTCATTCACTGAGATGGTCGTCTTTATCTTCAGTATCATCATTGTCTTCATCCCTTTTCTCCTCATTGTTGTTTCCTATGCCCGAATACTTCTATCGGTTCTCAGGATGCAGTCTGCCGCTGGGAGACGCAAGGCACTGTCCACCTGTGCCTCCCATCTGACAGCGGTGGCCTTATTCTATGGAACTGCCATCTTCATGTACATGAGACCTCAGTCAAAGTCCTCCAGGGCTGGAGGAAAGATCATTGCCGTGTTCTACACTGTGATTACACCCATGCTCAACCCCTTGATCTATAGCCTAAGGAACCAGGATGTGAAAGGAGCTTTAAGGAGAGCTATTGCAAAACAGAGGACATGAGAGCTCTTAATGAGATGCTAAGGTTAACTGTTTATCTAAGACCATTGACTTCTGAATATGAAGTAAGAGAGTGAAAAATGGCTTGGGCAGTTAACATCTTCCCTGCCACTCATAAAAGACACATAAATCCAGCTGCAAACTTGGCAGGAAACCTGTGTCTCCCAAGGACAAACCATGACTTTACTGTGTCAGAGCAACTCTCTCCGTTGGGTGACTACTCTTTCCTTACTTCCTGAAAAACCTTGGTTCTCTGAAATCATAGACTGTCTGAAATTAATGGCTTAAAATTAAGTCAGTAAGATGAAACATCTTACTCCTGTCTGGAGGATCTAAAGTGCTTTGATATAGAGAGGCATTCTTAATTTCTAACTTGGGTCAGAACTTTGGATAAAGGATTTTTGGATGCAACATCTTAATTTTGTAGTTTCCAAGGAAACAGGTTTTTGCATCTACTTTGTGCTTTAGACCTTTATTAAAATATTGCTTCATTTAAATTTCATCTGAACTCCATCTTTCCTGAAAATCCTGGTGTGTAATATTTCTTTTTGCAGTGGATAAATAAATCTGATTTTATTTGATGACAGTTTTATTGTTGGTGTTCTTAGGCTAATTGTGCAGATAAAGGACAATAATGATCAGAAACAGATTTGGTCAAATGTTAATTAATGGATTAATTAGTTCATTCACTATGTATCATTGAATTACTATATAACACAATGTTAAATAAAATAAAAATACTTCTTTTCTTTATGCCTATATAAATATTTATAATATACATATAATATATACACGTATACTGATAAATTGTGATAAATGCATTAAAGGAAATACTCATCAAGGGGCAGTGACAGACAATAATAGGTAGGGTGACTTTCTCTGAGGAGGCTGCCTACAAAGACTAAGAGAGGTAGAAGTGAGATTGGGAAGAGCTTTCTAGGTAGAGGGTGGTTGTGAACAAAGACTGTGAAGAAATGAGAGAGTTCGCTCTGTTTGAGGGAATAAAGGAAACTAGTGAAAAGCAGAGCAGCATGAAGTGTGTCTGGGGAGGTGAGTCTGGGGAGGCAGGCAGCAGCCGGATCACACAGGGCTGAGTTGACTATGGCAAGGAGTAGGGATTTATTCTTACTAAAATGGGAGTACTATGAAGAAGGGTAATATGACACAACTTATGTTTACAAAAGGTTTTTCTGGATGCTGTGTGGAACACAGATATATAAGTATGGCACGAATTTGTGGAAATGAATATTTTCTGTTTTGAATCTTTTCAACCAGTGGTATCTTTGCAAAGAATTATTTTTTAAATTAAGAGAATAGCAGAATATAATTAGCATTAATATACTCAATAAGTTTAAATAAGGTCTGTGATTAACATGCTGCTAAATTAGAGATAAACTGTTTCTAAAATGGTTTCTCATTTATTTCACAATTTAGAGTAAAATAAAAAAGATATAATTCACCTTTTGGAGATAACCAACTACTAAAATACAACTATGTCTTTCATCTAGACGTAAAGGTCACATAGATCAGTAAATGAAATTTCACAGATTTACAATTCGTTTAAAAGTAAAAGGAAAAATTACTAACAAAATATTTGAATTCATTACATAGTAGGATATGTTTTTGTATGTTTGTCTTGATATATAAATGACTTAATATGTTTTATATTTGCTTAAAAAATGAGAGGACTAGAAACATATACCTCTAACCAACTTTCTCCCAAACAAATGATTTGAAGTGAAAGGTAGCATTTAAAAATTTCCCAAACATTATAAGTAAGAAATACATGTTTAGTTGGTTGTTTATAAATTAAATATTTGTTTTTCTAGCAATTCATTATTCAGACCAATTGTTTTACCTATTTAGTCCATTTTGACTAGTTTATTTGGATCAGTATTATAAATCTAGGAGACTTTTTAGAATGAGAATAATAAAATTATAATTCAAAAGTTTTAATTAATAGCTTAATATGAGTTAATATGAGTAAGTCATTTCTTTTCTATGGGCCTCATTTTCTTCATTTACAAAATGAGACAATTGTTGGGTTAGATAATCTTTAAGTATCTATGCATGTATCTATGTATCTATATATTGTCCTCTTTTAATCTATCTATATCTATCATCTCTCTACCCATATCTAACTATCTCTGTTTTCTCTAGAATAGATTTATTATAAAATTGACATATTATAAACCTGTCAAAATTTCTTCTGAAGTGGCTTTATATTTTTATTTTTTTGGTTTTGGTTGGTTAATTTTAAGGACAATAATACAATGTTGAGAAGTTTTAATGTCATCACTACAGTTATCGAGGATATAATAAATATTACTATCATATAATCATGTTACAAGCTTTCTTAATGGTATCTTTCCCCTTAAAGTAAAAAAAAAAATAATTTAATATTCCACTTAGATTCTAAAATACTGAAAAGGAATAGAGTTATAATGAAATTAATTATTCATCATCAATATCACCCTTTCAGCGTAATCTGAAAGCTGAACTGCTTCTTTGCTAACATCTCTTATTCTGTCTCTTTCCGTCATTTATTCATGCTATAGTGACTTTTCTAGACTATTTGACCTTGCAAAGACTCAGCTCACTACTCATAGGCAAGTGTGAGTCTTTCAACAAGTGCTTCACAATACAATCTTGTCTAAATCCAGACTAATCAATCTAATCAAATCACCAGGCTGAATGTAGTCATCAATCCAGCCCTCTATTAAGGTTCTCCAAACCTCTTCCCAAATTATGATCAATCTGTAGCTTTCTACAATGCTGTACACTTTCCTATTCTACAGAACCCTGGATGAGAAATCAGGAGAAATTAGTTCTAATCCTAGTTCTATTTCTTATAAACTAAGAGAACACCGATGTGCCATTTAAATTTCTATAACTCCAGTTTCATCGTCTTAAAAAATGGGGCCAAAAATGCTCTCCTATGAATCTCAAGACCTCATACATAATTTCTGTAGGTTTCCTGAGATCCAGAATTGGGACTAGATTTTGGTAGTTCTTCTCTAATCCAATAGGCCGTGGACATTTATCTGTTCAATGAGCATTTGTTGATCACTTATTATGTCCCAGGACCTGGAGATAAAAAATGAGCTTACCTTAAAATCTCCTAGTCTACTAAGGAAGCCTGAATATTCAGGAGTATAAATGTTATAGCAGAATTATGTGCATAGTATTTCTCTCCTATAAAAAAAAAAAGCATTATTAAGACCTGAGTGGTTAAAGGTACTACGTGTTTTTCATATGTATTAACATTTGAACTAGGGCATTTCTGAGAGCAAAATGAAGCACTATCGATACTTACTCCAGAATAACAGATGAAAACCAAACTGCCTTGAGCAAGAGGGACAACTGTCCATGGTGACATTATCTTGCTTACTCCTCCCAACAACCCCATGTTGTAGGTATTATTGGTATTATTGGTGAGTCCCGGAATGCTTTATAGAAGTGATGATTGATATGCAACATAATAAAGAAGTGGTTTTTAGGTGGGTTAATAAAGTTTGTAGCATAGGGACTAGTAGTATAAGCAAAAGTATACAAAGGGAGGAATTTCATGGTGTATTAGAGTTTAATGTGATTTGAACTTTTGAGAGGTGGGATGTAGAAAAAATGGCTGAGGATAAAGCTAAAATGTAGAATTTCAGATGTCATCTGTGGGTGCCATTCATAGTGTTGATTAAGAGCTCCTAGTTTAGTGTCCTAAAGCTGGGTTTGAAGGGGCTCGTTCTCATTAACACTGATCTAACAGAGTTAAACACACAGACACCAAAACGCTGCTTCCAAAGTCCCTCATAAACCTTCACAGTTTAATACTCTCCGAAGCTGTTTAAAGCACAATACACATTTCTTCTCATTTTTCACAAACATTCCTTACATATCCATTGTGAACTCACTATTGCAATGGGAAAACCCAGATACATCTTATATAGTGCCTGCCTTTAAGGCATTTACACATGTATGTGCATAGCTATAATATGCACACACACAGCCATAGGTAAATTATAAATAAAAGAATCTTGCTGTTCAGAAGACTGGGATTTTTAATCAGTCTGTAAATGAGAGAGAAAGAGAGTGGTTGGTGGGGGGCGGGGCGGGGCGGGGAGGGCTTTTCAAGGAGTGGTATTTAAGCTGGCTTTTGAAGAAAGAGAAGAGTTTGGATGTTCTGAGACATGGAGTTGGTGCTATCAAAGACGCAGAGATTGGAGAGGGTAGAGACTTGGGAAGGACAAATAGATAGAAAAATGCAAGTATCATTCAATAAATAATTTTACAGGAGAATCTGTTGCACTAAGAGAGTAGGGAGGAATAATACCAGAGAGGTGATTTAAGGAGGAGGACTTAGAATGCCAAACAAAGGACTTTGACAATTGTATAGCTCCTGACTTAATTATGGAAGAGGGCTAACTGTGGAATAGAAAAGGAATCTTAGACACTAATTATTTCAAGTATTTTATCTAAGGCAGGGATTTCAGTTTAAATTCTACTCCTGGGAGAAGACCAGACATATGTCAAAATGTAAGAGTTTTATCCAAACCCTATTAAGAAAAGCACACCATTTTAAATCTGCTCCAAGTAGCCAGAACCTATTCAGATTTACCAGCCTACAGATTATGGAGTTATATTGTTCTCCTGATGGATATGTGACAGTATTTTGGGGAGCGAAGAGGAAGCTTCTCCAGAATCTACAAGTGATAAACTCCCTATTCTCCAAGCAATAAACTCTCAAGTCCTTAAATTAATGCCAGATATTGAGCTACATTCTAACTTCACCTTTCCAGAGAGCAACCAGACAAAATGACCCATGAACATGTCCCATGGTTCCAGCCTCTTTGCTTATGTTTACCATGTTTCCTTCTTCTGACATTCCCTGCTTCATTTGCTTCCCTGATTAATTATAAGCCATGCTTCAAAAACAGCACAGACGCCCCCTCCTCCATAAAGATACCCTGATCTCTCAAGAGAAAATGCTGCCTTTTTAGCGTGAGCTTCCAAAGCACTTTGCCTGCAATTCTCTTTCATCATTTATTATTATTTTTTTTCTGTGATACAGGGTATTTACATTTATCTTATCTCCCTATGCATATAATTTCCATGAAGTCAGGAAATTATGTATACATATGTATATCATACTATAAAAAATATAAATGTATCACATTGTCCACCACATCTTAAACACGGATTGTTTAAAAAAACTCACCTGAGCTTTTTATATAGCTTGAGCATGGAGGAAGCAGAATTGAATCTTAGCTGTATCTCTGACATCTCCCTTTTTAACCACTTCTGCATCAATTTTTGCCTTTCACAGCTCCTGGTATAGTGACTACCAACTCTACGTTGATTAAAAGAACACCAACTCATATGATTTCTGCAGTCTATTATAGAAAATGTAATTGATACATTTATCTTTGTTATGATTTTATTACTGCACCGAAATTTTAACATATGAAAGAGAATTCAGGCCTTTTCAAACATAAGGCATTTATTGATTTCTTAGTTGAGTAAACTAAAAGGATAAGTAAGCTATAAATAATAGGCCCCATTTTATTGATAAGGAGACCAAAGTAGAAAGATATTAATGTATTCATGTGAAATAACTATTGATGGGACTGAACTAAGATCAAGGTGATCAAACTTTTATTCATTTTTCTCCTGCCATTATAAGTGATATGTATGCTTCTACCACCAACTACATAGTAAACAATCTCTGTACTTTATTGCATCACATTGATAGCTTAATTATGGATAGTTAAAATATAAATGAAGAAAAAATAAAAGCAACTAATGTTTATTAAGTGTTTTTACATGACAGATTCTTTACAGAGATTACAGCATATCCTTTGAAAAATGTCAAAAGGTAAACATCATTCTCATTTAGTAGATGAAGAAATTGAGGTTTACAGAGATCTAATAACTTGCCCAAGATCACGTAGCTAGAAAATACCATGGCCTAGGTGAGAGTTTCTTGCTTAACAGTCTAAGACTTGTTGTTTGTCATTAGACAGAATGAAAAGTGTAGCTCTTCCATTAGTCCGACAAGTTTGTTGACCTGTTTGAGAGCTTTATTTTATATCATCTTTCAAATGAGGATAATGCCTATCTCTAATAATTGTTATAGAAACTTAATAAGATTTAAAGTGCTTTATTTATTGACCAGATACAATAATTAATTAAGAAATAAACCCAGTCTTCAACAAGGTCACTGAGATTCAAAGATTTTCCTGATTCTAAGGCAATGTCTCTTTGAACTATAACATATATTTGTTATAATCTATACTTAGTTTGTAGTTGTTAAAGAGTGACATTCAACTGAGTAAATTTGAAGATCTAATTGGCTTTAATTCATTCATCCCATCTAGCAACTGGAAGGAAGCTCCAGGAGTTGTACAAAATGAAAGGTTTTTATAGGAAGAAGGGTGGAGGAAGAGAACTTAAAAAAAAAAAAAAAAAAAAGGATTATGTTCAGACCAGGATGCCTTTAGGAGGAATGGGAACTGCAAAAGGTTCTCCTCACATGGATTGCCTCTTCTGTTTATGGGGGACTGAGAGGGCCAAAATGAGATCAGTTTATTGGTGTTGACTGAAAAATTACAAACTGTTTGCTCACGATTATGTTTGTGGGAGAGGTTAAAACAGCAATCAAGTCAGTTATTAAATCTAGGTTTGGTATCATGGGTATTACCACAAATGATACCATTTTGGGCCTGTGGTTTTCTTTTTAATACAGTTACTGAAATAGGAATGCCCTATTTCCTTATTTTTCACATAGCATATAGATTTACACATCGGATTACAAAAAAAAAGGAACTGAAGGCTAAATCTCTGGATGGTTTCTGAACTGCAAACTCTACATCTGTCTATTAGCTGCTGTACTTTCTCTATAATGTAACACCGGGAATGTGTTTTTGGAAATTCATCATGTGATTGGGTAATTGTGAACTGGCGCAGTTGCAACTCATATATGATGACACCCATTTAAAGAGCTTGGTAAATCCTGCATCTTTTATCCCTAAAACCTTTGGTGACTTTCATAATGAATGTAGCTGTTCTACACTTTAGGGCAAGCATTGTGTTTTCCTGAACTTGACTATATTGCATGGAGGAAAGATTGAGGTAGAAAGATTACTGATTGTAAGTATTTAAAACTGATAGTGTGATGGAGTTTCAGCATATCTGATAAAACTTAGCTTTCCTCAGATCCCAGTCTTCTGCCTTTACCTGCTGTTGATACCTGGCATTCTTGTTTTTTAATTAAAAGTTTGGAGCTTTGAGAACACACAAAAAAGGAGTTATGTCATTTATTGTCAGTCATTGATACATCAGGCTTAATTAGACTATTCTTGAATAAGGACCTGGGGATGATGGTGGGAAGTGGGGAGACCCTTGGCACCCAAGGAAAAGTCAAGGATCTAAGGAATATCAGAAGAAGAGAAAAAGGCATAGGGAAACTTTCAGCTGGGAGCAGGACAACTAATCCTATAGACATTACAGCTTTGCTATCGTTAGCCTTAGTGTTGACCCAAACTGTATCTTTCATAGGGTCCTAGAGTCCTGTGGTTTCCCCAAGGGCTGAAAGGAGGTCAATATGTGAAGCTGACAAAACTTAGATGTTCACCCCTTTAAAATATTAGGCAGAGGAGATCAAAGAGATCCAGCGATTATTTGGTAAAACCAACCACTTTCCAGAAGGGAAGTCTGAAGATAGAAAAGAAAAGGCTCTTGATTAATGGTGACAGCAGTTTCAGAGAGTTAATGCAGTAACTGAAACCACAGCAAACTCCTTGTTGGCAAATGTCTGCCTTATATTTGTATGCTCCATAACCTGGCATGTATCTAGCACTTACAAGGTTTTGCTGAATATGAGTAGATGGTTCCTGGGCTGAGTTAAGTCTTTCCTTATGCTAGCCCTATTCTCCATGTATTTAACTAAATTTTCTCTGACTTCCTTTCAGAGTAGAGAAATAGTCAATAGTCAATAGAAATTTGTGCTTGTCATTTCTTATGACCCTGAAAAAATACGTTGTAAGGTAATTGGCTATTTATTCCCTCTATCAAGTCCTGTCTCCATTTCTAATCAATATTAAATAAAAAACTAATGAATCTTGCTCAGTATGTCTTTCAAAAATATTAAGTTATAATTTTTTCAGATCATAGAGTTGAGAGTTTCAGGAAACTCTCCAGAAATTAAGATTCACTTGGCAAATAGATGGTAACTTAGATAGTGTTTATTGGAAAGTTATTTGGATTTTCATCTCATATCACCATCCTTCTACCACTATCATTTACCTGTTCTAATAACACATTTACATTTTTTTTTGTTATCGTTGAGTCTTTTTTCCAATTAGTTTTTTGAAAGCTGCTTTCACATCCTTGTTCCGTAAACTGTAGATCACAGGATTTAACATGGGGATAATAATAGTGTAGAATACAGAGGCCCACTTATCTTGGTCCAGGGAGTAGCTGGATGTTGGCCTCAGGTACATAAACATGACTGTGCCATAGAAAAGTGTGACGCCAGTGAGGTGAGACCCACAGGTGGAGAAAGCCTTAAGGCGGCCGTCCGCTGAGCTCATTCTGATGATTGCAACGAAGATGAAGGCATAAGAGATGAAGATGATGAGGATAGTGCTGAACTCAATGAAGCCACAAATACTGAAGAGCAAGATTTCACTGATGTAGGTGTCTGAGCAAGAGAGGGCCAAGAGTGGTGGGATTTCGCAAAAGAAGTGATTGATGACATTGGAACCACAGTAACTCAAACTGAAGGTGAGAGAAGTATGAGCAACTAAACTCACCAGGCCAGCCAGGTAAGAGCCTAGCATGAGAGCCACGCAGACTCGGTTGGACATGAGAATTCTATAGTGGAGAGGTCGACAGATAGCCACAAAACGGTCATAGGCCATGGCAGCCAGAACGTAGCACTCAGCATCCACAAAACCTACAAAGAAAGCAAACTGGGTGGCACAGCTGGAGAAGGAGATGACTTTGCGCTTTGTTAAGAAGTCAGCCAGCATCCTGGGAGCAATGGCTGAGGAGTAGCCCAGGTCGACAAAGGAGAGGTTGCAGAGGAAAAAATACATGGGTGTGTGAAGCTGAGTGTCTGTTATGATCAGGATGATCATACCAACATTCCCCACTACATTCACCAGGTAGACGAAGAGGAAGACCACAAAGAAGATAATCTGTAGTTGAGAGTCCTGAGTGATGCCCATAAAGATAAACTCAGTCACCATAGAGTGGTTCTCTGTATCCATCTTTTCAATTTTATGTGTGTCTGGATTTGGTTTATTGTTTGGGGCAATCCTTAAAAATTTTCCTAGTAATTAGATTCTATGACTCATAGGGTAACTCAAATGACTTTGGTGAGGGTGATGGTTGTGTGTCCTCTCCAGGTGCCCAGTCAAAACAGGAGATGCTAGTGTCTTGGGGATGGCAAATTCCGCTTCTCCAAAGACCTTGGTGTTCTGAGGTCATTTATCATGTGACACCAATGCATGACCCGATCGGTGCATTTAACCAACTTATTAATTAGTAAAGAAGAGAAGCTCTGAGTGTCCCTTCCCTCTTTCTAAAACAAAGCAAATATAAACACAGATATGAATAAATATTAACTCTCATTACAGATAGGCACAAAAGTAAAAAATAAAATACCCAGGGATTTCAGAGTAGAGAACATCACATCACACACATATTTTACAGAAAGTAGAATACTTGGAGCAGAGGGTGAGCAATATTAGAAAAGGCAGTGAGTAACAATAATTTTTAAAAAGCAGGAGTTATTATTAACTATAGTGAGTGCATTACATAATGTCATTCTTACAATGACCTTATGAAGTAGATGTCACTGTTACATTCATCTTATATCTGAAAAGAACAAGGCTATATATTAACTAACTTCAATAAGTGAACAGTTAGTAAGTAGCAGAGCTGGGTCTCTCTGACTCTTGAATCCACTTCACTTTGTTGTCCTCCGTCTATATGTGATTTGATGGAGGTTAAGTCTCTTTGTTTTTGTGCCTACCTTTCTTTTTCTTGTCTTGCCTATCATACATAGTCACAGAATTAGTCCTTTGGTTTCTCTGATCTTTAGAAGCACCCAGGGGTTCAGCATGGCGCATGATGAGGGCGAAGACACAGCTGTGTCTTGGGACAATTCTATTGTTTAGCCAAAAGCTTGTTGCACAGCTCTGTTCAAAGTTAAGATTCAAAGATCCCTCAGTCAGGGAGAATAGATAAATAATTATCCAACTCTGTAGTCACACAGAAACATGCATTTGTTAAACCACTTTCTCTTTAATTGAATGAATACTTAGTCTATTGAAGAATTCTAAAAAGGAAATGGGCAAAACCAAACCAAACCAAACCAAAACACAAAGTAATTCAGAAATAAGTAGCATCCTCTACCTAAACCTGAAGACAGAAGTCAGAGTGTATCTACTTTAATCGGTTTACCGCTTAGGAAAGACAAGAAAGCAGATAGTATAATGTGTCTTTCATGGACATTCACAATAGGTTTTCTTAAATCTTAAGGTGGGTGAAAGTAGTGCTCCCATCTTACAATTTCTGCATAGAGTATAATTAACTGCAACAAAGAAGGGGATCTAATAATGAATAATCAATATCATATAGCAGTTTGAGAGTTTATAGTTCATAAAAGACTTATATCTACTCCTAATAAAGTCATTTTTAATATGTTACTTTCTCTTACAGTGCACAGACAAATCCAGGCTTTGCAATTCACTACTATTGATTTTAAGCACATTACCTATCTTCTTAAAATCAGTTTTCTATTTGTTAAATAAGATTAATACCTGCCTTAATAACTTTCTGCAATAGAATATTTGTGTGTGTACAAGCGCATATATATGTATGTATTGCTGAACTCAGTGACAGCTGTGTGCTAAGTTCTTAATGCATTTGGCAATTGTGTGTAAGTGTGTAGATGATTTAATTCCATCAATGAGTGTGTGCTCCTAACTCCCAGGAAAAAAAGTTCATTGCTTATTCCATAGAGGTGATGTATCATGGACTCTTACTGGCACTTCTATTAAATGACAAAACAAGTAGAGATGAAGCTATAAAGTTCAAAGTCAGGGTTGATTAAGAAAAAACTTTTATGTTTTTCTTTTTAGTCTCATGTAACTAAAGTTCAACTGATCTGACATTTGAAGAAATGGTAGAATAGTGAGCAAACAAGCATATTTCATAGTTAACAATAAACGGATATTTTTAAAAGACCAGCAAAAATATTGTTTTATAGAAGCAAATACAGATCAAATATAATTTAGAGTTCAATGTATCACCTGCTTTTGCATGTTTAAATGAAGGGAGTATTGGGATAAGAGTCTGGAATCCTGGTTGTAGTTCTGTTTTTTGCACTAATAAATTTTTTGGACTTAATGAATTGCTGTATTAGATGCAGCTTTCTTAACTGTGCAATGAATGGAGTGGAGAATGAAACTCTATGGAACTTTCTGAATCTAGCACGTTTTTGAATTTAGCCTTATTATAGGGCGCTTAAAAGCCAAACCCATAGTCGATGTCTCCTTTCAAAATCTGAAAATGGCAGGGCCCTGATCAAAGGACAGTGTTACACTCCATTAGCAATAGGTCACATCTTTTTGTTTTTCTGTCCCCAGTACTGACCTGTGACCTGACCTGTTCTCTACCTGTTAGTGAGAGGTTGAATGTCTTCTCTTTTCTTGATGGGTTGTACTGAACAAATATTCTGAGAAGCATCCAAGGATGGTTTGTCACTCTGGTAGTTGTCTCTGAGCTGCTTGCTCATCCAATCTTTGCTCCTGTGTGCAGGAGATATTTAAGTCTCAGTCATAATCCCCAGAAGAAATATGATGATTTTTTTTCTGCATTCACAGGAGACCCAAAGATTTGATGAGCTGTCATCCCCCAAGGAATTTCACTTTCTCTTCCTTAAGCCTTAATTTTTGAAAGACACACAAGGGAATTTTCATGAGCCACTCTAGTTGTGATGATTAAGTCAACCATAAGTGCTGCATGAACCCCTCTACCAGCCCAGAGCTGCCTAAAGGTGTGATTTTGATGGTAATTTACAAAGGCCTGTTTGCCAATGCTTGAAAGTCCTTTCAAAGAGGCTAATACATTCCATGTTATATAGAGGGGCCTTATTTATTAATTAATAAATAAGGTGACATTGGTTAATAAAATTATATAGGTTTCAAGAGTACCATTCAATAATATGTCATATGTATATTGCAGTGTGTATTCACTCCACAAAGTTAAATTTCCTTCTGTTACCATATATTTATTTGACCTCTTTTACCATTATCTACCTCAACTGTGCATGAGATAGCCAGTGGCACATGGGATACCCAGTGGTGCTCACCCTTCATAAAGGTTGACCAGCACTCCCACAAGTACTATTGGGACAGCATTAAATTTATAAATTAACTTAGCAGAATTTCCACCTTATATCATCGAGTCTTACAATCAAAGAGCATGTATGTGGTCATACATATTGAAATCTACTTTTGTATATTTCTGAAGTTTTACTCTTTTTCTTCACAGAGGTTTTGCACATTTCTCATTTGGTTGTGCTTAGGTCTTTTATGTTTGGTAATTATAAATAAGATCTGTTCTTCCACATAAATTTCCTAACTGGAGATGTTTGTTTACATGAGGTTATTAGGTTACCTTTACGTTTTACTAGTTTACTGAAATTTCTTTCTCTCTCTTCTTGGTTTTGCCAGATGATATAAAATCTATTTGAATGAGACTATATTGATGGCTAGTGACTGGTATGGTAAGCAACCTCTGGAACAGTGTATCCTTACCCTTTCAGACCCAAATGACACTTTTATAGTAAGTAGTTTATGTTGCTCCCTCTATGCTCCCTGAAATAGTACTCATAAATAATTTAATTTACCTATGCACATAATTTAAATAGGAGAAGTAAAAAGAAAACAGTTTGTAATAAAATAATACAACTTTTATTAACTAACTGGTCAGGCATTCACTACATAATTAAAAAGGCAGATGCTTGCACATATATTTAAAACCTCCATAAATGTGACAGTTAAAAATGCAGGCTGCTACAGGTTGGTTGTAGAGACACCTGAAACAATTTTGTAACATTCCAGTTCATGATATGAGTTTCTGAAATGATATAGAGTTCTTGGTAAACCTCAAGCCAGTGTTTTTTTTCTCTTTGAATTACTTAATAGATGCATTTGTGGCAAATTTGTCATATATAAAATTTATTCAACAATGCTCCATATTTATATGAAAAATGTGTTTACTTATAAAATGGATATGAGTTCAAGGCTCAGATAATTCTATTAAGTACATCAACTGACAGGATATGTGAAAATTGCATGGGGCATGGATAATTTATTGCTATTTGGGACTGTGCTAGGTGATATCATTTACTAAGGTAGACATTTAGCTACTCCACCTTTCCACCCCTAATGCCTCTGATTCACTCTTTCTCCCAGCAATCAACATCACGGTATTAGTCAGCGTTCTCCAGAAAGAAAAGAACCAACAGGAGATAGATGATAGATGGATAGATAATAGATAGATAGATAGATGGATAGATAGGTAGATAGATGATAGATAGATAGATAGATGATAGATAGATAGATAGATAGAGCTAGATAGCTATAAGAGGAGCTTTTTTAAATAGGAATTCCTCACATGGTTTTGAAAACCAAGAAGCCCCAAGATCTGCCCTCTACACGCTGAAGAACTAGGAAAGTTGGTAGTATAATTCAGTCTGGGTCCAAAGATCTCTGAATGGGGTGGGAGTGGGGGGTAATGGTGTATAAGCCCTGGTCTGAGTCCTGTGAAAATAAACAGAAATCCATTTAAAATGGAGCCAGGAGGCCAAAAAAGAGAATTTATCAGTCAACACACACCACTGATCCAAATAGGAAGAGAAGTACCTAACATATCCGACAGGAAGTGATCCTGTTTTAGGATCTCAATAGGAAGAAGAAAAGATTCCTCCTCGCCCAGAAATAGCTCAGCCAAGGGGAGACTGCTACAATTCAGTCAATGAAAAACCACTGAACATAGAACTTTCAAGTTTTCCAATGGACTATTTGCTTGCAAGAGTCCCTCCCAAGTTCATAAAAGAGCTTCTCTCCTTTGTTTTACAGAACTTGTACATGGTGTGCCACTGGATCATGTTCTGAATTGTAATACTTTGTTGTTCCTGAATACATTTATTTTGCTGCAGAAATAGCTGGCTGTCTATTTGTTTAAGGGCAACAGTCTGAAAGCCTGAGATTCAGGAATTCTGATGCCCAAAGGCAGGAAAAGATGGGTGTCTCAGCTTAAGCAGAGAGAGAGAATTCACCCTTCCTGCACTTTTTGTTCTATTCAGGTCTTCAAGGGATTAGATGATGTCCAACCACATTGGTGAGGGTGGGTAGTCTGCTGAGTTTACTGATTCAAATGCTAATCTTTTCCAGAGACACCCTCACAGACACGTCTAGGTACGTGTGTATACACACACACACACACACACACACACACACACATACATATATATATTTTTTGACTATCTGAGTATCTTTTAGCTTAGTCAAAACTGATACATAAAATTAATCATCACAACTCCCATACATGTTACTCCTGAGTTAGTCAATCTTATCCAGAGGATATCAAACAAGCCACTAGTCATTATTGTAATTTATGTATTATTCATATTTTCACAAACTCTGCCACTTTAGGGTTGTAGTAACATAATTGCACATTCTGGAGTATGAAAAAACTATTCAAATCTTAGTTCTGATCTGTGTTAACTATTTATATAAGTTTCTTCTCAAGGTCCCGTTTTACTTATCTGTGATGAAAGTGCTTAATAAAAATCAGAAAATGCATATTTTTAGGAGAACACTTGGCAAATCATTAACGATCAGTTAATATTAGTTGCTATTATTACTTGGCCTTAGTATCTTCTAATTATGATATGAGAGAGGACTGGCTGAACAGGTGTTTCCGGAATTCATAATTCATATTATATATAATTCTCTAAAAGGGCGATCACATCATAATTACTCTACATCACCACTATTAGTTGATCAAAAAATGTTTGTTGCTTACTTAATTGGACTTTAAGAGTCCCATGGTTCTCCATGAAAAGCTCGTTGTTACCTGTCAATGGTTTATCCCTTATGGTACCAAGTGCACATTTCTGTATCCAGCGTGAATTATCAGAATGCTCCATGGAGATTACATTGCGGCCTAACTTCTTATGGTCTCTGTCCTAGTGGCGGGGAGATATAACATCCCTTGGTATCTCTTTGAATGACACTCAAGATAGGATTAGAAATGAGTTCTCTTTTTATTCTAAAACTCTTTGAGATGTCCTGTTTCATAACCCAGGAGTGACTAGAACCTACCATCTATCCTGTCCATGATTAACTACTCCTTTGTTGCCTAGAAGTCTTATTCTACCACTCTGTTACCACCTAAGGTCCTCACATCCTGTGTCACTTACCTCTTAGTGCCACATGATCTTTCTTCCAATCTCCATATATACTCCAGTTACACAAACCTTAATCTCATTTAATTTGATCACAGTTTGTTCTCACATAACAACTAATTCATACTTAATTGAGGAAGATTTATTTATTTAATTATTAAATAAGTCTACATTGTTTGCCAATATTTCAGACTCTGTGTTGATAGTTGCCTACTATATTTTCCCTCCAAGGTATCAATAAAAAAGTTGGGGGGGGGATTTAAGACTTAACCCCAACAATGCAAATCTTCTCTGAATTGGTAGAAATAAAGCAACACATCTTTTAATTAAATGGTGCTGAGAGACATATTAATTAGAATATCTTCTCAAAGTGGCATTGATAATATAAATGGTGATCAGATATTGATCAGTTTGTTTCAAACTCTGTGTCTCTTATATGAAATGTATTTGGGGGAACCTGATTAGTCTCAATCTAGGCTACAAAAGGCTGATAATTAGTTCTTGCTCTGGAAAGTAAGGAATAGTGTTAAGGTGGGGGAAACTCTTATTTATTAAACACTTGTCCATATGTATTTAATGCAGCAGCTCACATTTATTCATTTATTTTATCTCCAGAGTCAACCTTATGAGGTAGACATTAGTATTCTCACTTAAAAATGAAACAGCTAAGGCACAATGGCCAGAATCACACAATTAGTGAGATACAGGGCCAGGACTGAAAGCTAAGACAGTCCTTGTTCTTGTTTGCTCCTTGTGCCTCCTCCAATTAGCTCCTTACCATGAGCAAGGCAGCATAACTTACATGTACACAAAGTCCTTATAGAAGACAAGACTCTCAAAGGCTTAGATCTGCTGTTTTGTGGATTCTTTTGACATTCCCAAAGGGACCAGACCATTAACTATCAGACCGCCAACTCTCTGTAGAACAAAAAGATGTTCAAGTCATTAGAAATGTGGATGAAAAGTCACTCTTTACGGGGCTCAGGGATCCCAAGGGTAAAGAAGAGAAATACGAAAAGAACATGTGATCTCCTTAGTTTCAGAGGGGAGAAACAAGTAGATTAAAATGAGGTGATATGAGGAATGCAGTCCCTAGGGACTAAACAAGAAATACATACTATTTAAAGTGAGTCAGGATGCTTACTTCACAGTCTGGTCTGGAGACTCTACAATTGGAAATGACTTCAAACAATATTGCAGCTGCTTTGAAGCAATATATTCTATATTTTAAAATGTATTTTACCCTGATATAACAAACTGGGGTACTTATCTTTAAGGAAAAGTAAAAGAAAGAAAGTGTCTCTATTGAATGCAGAGTAACTCTCTTATGACAAGGAAGAGGTCAAGGGTCCAAGTTTTCCTATCTGTGTAACGGGTGGCGTCTAAAGTTCATTCCAACTGTGCCTCCTGCTTAACCTGAGAGAACCTGAGTGAGTGACATTTCTAAGAAGAAGATTTTATTTTTTATTTTTTCCTGGTGAATTCAGGCATTGAACTAGAACAAGTGAAGGAATCAAATAGAAGTCCAGCAGTTAAGAAAGGTAAGGAAAAGATATAGAACATTCTGTTCATGTAATTTACTTACCTGAAGAAAAATTCACAATTCTGTTAATTTCTCCAATCACTCATTGACCCAAAGTTCCAAGAGCACTGAGTGGCTAAGAAAGTATGTTAAGTAAATGTTCTGTCGTTTTTATTACTACAAAATTTGCAAGTCATTGGGAGAAAGATAAGCAGCAGTAAGTAATACGATTTTAAGGCTTTTTTAAACACCAGCATTTCTCAGGAAATCTCACTATTATTTTCACAAATCCTTAGAAATTGAAATGCCAGATTGGAATCTCTGGACTAGACAGTTGGCTGTAAAACCTCAGCAGGGGGAGCAGGAATACTGCGGAGAAGCAAGAAATGTATTTGCCAGAGTAGAGGGGAGACCAGAGCATGTAATTCACAGCACCAGATAGAAAACAAACAGTATTTTGCTAATAATGCAAATTAATGAAAGTTCTTAGAAAGACGATTTTCAACCATTATAATTATATTTTCTCTTCATGAGATATATGAACTTTTTAAAATGAAACTAAATGCATTCTGGAATATTAACAAAGCTCTGAGAATTACAATATCAATTGCTGTTTGTATTGGAGCTTACATCTCTTATAATTATTATTATTATAAATGACCTCATATAAAAATATGAGAGTTGCATTGGCTGGATATAAATTAGTCTGTACTATGTTAACCTTGTGACATTGAGCGAGAGTTGCTAATCTTTTGTATCTTCCATTTTCCCTGGGCAAAAAGAAGATTATAATACTGCCTATCTTATAGGATTTCAATAAAATAAAGCAGAAACAATACACATGCAGTACATGTTGAGCACAAGAAATGCTCCATATATTTTAGTACATTTTAGTACTTGTTATTTTTACTCATTGTTACCTTTCCTTATGTGCTTAGAATGCACGCGCACACACAGACACACACAAATGTCTGTGGCATTTTATTCTTTTCAGTAATAAAAATGACAGAACATTTACTTAACTATTTTTGTTAGAATAATACTCTCGGGAAACTTTCTGGTTGAGGACAAGAGAAAAAGAT
>NW_006431909.1:850806-865684 GCF_000325575.1 Pteropus alecto | reverse complement strand
ATCAAAATCACAATGAGATACCATCTCACAGCTGTACAATAGCTGTAATCAACGAGACAAGTAATAACAAATGTTGGAGAGGATGCAGAGAAATAGGAACCCTCATACTCTGCGGGTGGGACTGTAAATTGATACAGCAGTACAGAAAACGGTATGGAGGTTCCTCAAAAAACTAAGAATTGATGTACCATATGATCCAGTAATCTCTCTATTGGATATTTACTCCAAAGACTTGAAAACTCATATCCGAAAGATATTTGCACACCAATGTTCATTGCAGCATTACTCACGATGGCCAGGACATGGAAGCAACTGAAGTATCCTATGATAGATGATTGGCTAAAGAAGCTGTGGTACATATATGCAATGGAATATTACTCAGCCATAAGAAGAGATGAAATACTGCCATTTGTGACAACATGGATAGACCTCAAGATTCATGCTAAGTGAAATACGGCAAACAGAAAAAGTTGAAAATCACATGATATCACTTATATGTGGGATATAAACCTAAAAGCAACAAAGGAACAGGACAAACAGAGACTCATGGACATGGACAATAGACTAGTGGTTACCAGAGGGGAGGGGGGAGGTAAACGGGGTAAAAGTGGTCAAATATGTGGTGACAGAAAGCAATCTAACCATAGGAGGTGAACATCCAGTGTTAATATATATATATTCCTTACTGTTAAATAAATAAATAAATAAAATGTACAGCTGAAACTTATTGGATTTCATTAACCAGTGTCACCATAAAAAATAAATATTAAATAAATATATAAATAAATAAATAAAATGCATTGCACATTAAAAAAAAATGTCAATATGCACTGTCCAGGCATTTAGTTTTTTAAAACCTAAAGAGAAAAGTGTAGTGTTCTAATATTTCCCTACTTCCAGAATTTACTCTGTTGCTCATTTACTTATTTTTAAGATCTTTACTGAGATATAATTGACAAGACTACAGATATTTAAAGTATACAACTTGACTAGTTTTAAAATATGTAAGGCATACCTCATTTTATTGTGCTCCACTTTATTGTGATTTGCAAATATCGTGTTTTTGCAAATTGGAGGTTTGTGGCCACTACATGAAGCAAGTCTATTGGTGCCATTTTTCAAACAGCATTTGCTCACTTCATGTTTCTTCATCACATTTTGGTAATTCTCACACTATTCCAACTTTTTCGTTGTCATTATATTTGTTACGGTGATCTGTGATCAGAGATCTTTGATGTTACTGTTGTGATTGTGTTGGGGCACCGCAAACTACGCTCATATAAGATGGCAAACTTAATTGATAAATGTTATGTTTTGTGACTACTCCAATGACCAGCCATCCCCCCATCTTTCTCCCTCTCTTCAGACTTCCCTGTTTCCTGAGACACAACATTATTGCAATTAGGCCAATTAATAACCTTACAACGGCCTCTAACTGTTCAAGTGAAAGGGAGAATTGCACTCCTCTTATTTTAAATCAATCTGTGAATGATTAAGGTTAGTGAGGAAGGCATGTTGAAAGCTGAGAGAGACCAAAAGCTAGGCCTCTTCAACCAACCAGTCAGCCTGTTGCAGAAAAGTTGCAAAAATCAGGCGAGAAATCAAGCAGCACTCAGAGAGTTGGGAGAACTCAGGTTTATTATGCTCGCGGTCCCAGAGAAGCTAGCACTCTGAAGATCTGGGTCCCCAGAACTCAGTTGCAGCTTTGTTTAAATAGGGCTCATTTGGCATGGGCCAATTGGTTAATTTGTGCTCAGATGGTTACAAAGTGCAGGAGTTGCTATGGGTTTCAGGTAGTTACAAAAGGTTACAAAGCGTGGGAGTTGCAATGGGTTACAGGCAGTTACATTTGTTGTTTAGACAGAACAAGCAAAAGGAAGGCTGTCTTTAGTTAATTTCAAGGTTGCCCTGCCCTATGGCCTATGCAGCAAGCATATCTACAGAAGCAAAACAAAGAGCTGATTAGCCTTTTGAATGAAAATTCCTCTTCAGGCCAAGTAGTGAATACAAAGGAAAAGTTTTTGAAGGAAATTAAAAGGGCTACTCCAATAAACATATGAATGATGAGAAAGTGAAATAGACTTATTGCTGATATGGAGAAAGTTTTAGTGATCTGGATAGAAGATTAAACCAGCCATAACATTACCTTAACCCAAAACTAATCCAGAGCAAAATCTTAACTCTATTTAAGTCTATAAAAGCTGAGAGGTGAGGAAGCTCCAGAAGAAAAGTTTGAAACTAGCAGAGGTTAATTCATGAGGCTTAAGGAAAGAAGTCATCTCCAAAACATAAAGGTACAAGGTGAAGCAGCAAGTGATGATGTGGAAGCTACAGCAAGTTATCTAGAAGATCTAGCTAAGATAATTCATGGTGACTACACTGAGCAACAAATTTTAAATGTAGACAAAACAGTCTTATATTGAAAGAAGATGCCATCTAGAACTTTCATATCTAGAAAGAAGTCAATACTTGGCTTCAAAGCATCAATCAAAGTACAGGCTAACTCTCTTGTTAGGGGCTAATGCAGCTGGTGACTTTAAGTTGAAGCCAATGTTCATTTGCAAGTCTGAAAATCCTAGGGCCCTTAAGAATTAAATCTACTCTACCTGCGCTCAACAAAGGCTGAATGACAGCATATTTGTTTACAAGATAGTTTACTGAATATTTTAGGCCCACGGTGAGAACTACATCTCAGAAAAGATGATTCCTTTCAAAATATCAATGCTTATTGATAATATAATTGGTCTCCCAAGAGCTCTGATGGAAAGGTACAAGATTAATGTTGTTTTCATGCCTTTTAATACAACAGTCATTGTGCAGCCATATCTCAGATGGTAATTTTGACTTTCAAGTCTTACTATTTAAGAAATACATTTTACAAGACTATAGCTGCCATAGATTGTGATCTTTCTGATGGCTTTGGGAAAAATAAATTTAAAACTTTTTGGAAAGAATTCACCATTCTAGATGCCATTAAGAACATTTAGATTTAGAAGGTTAAGAATATTACATAAACTTAATTGATAAAGCAGCAGCAGGGTTTGAGGGGATGAAGTCCAATTTTGAAAGAAGTTCTACTGTAAATAATATGCTATCAAATAGTATCACATGCTACAGAGAAAATGTTCTTGAAAGGAAGAGCCAATTAACGAGGCAAAGTTTATTGTTTTCTTATTTTAAAAAATTGCCACAGCAGAGGATATCTACATCATCTTGCCTTCATCTAAGATAAGCCTTGTATAGATAAAGAAAGCAGGAGCACTAAGAGGTATTTCATGCATGGGGTTTGTAAGAAAGGAGATAACTGTCACTACTCACATGACCTCTCTAATAGTCCATACATGTAGCGCGCAAGTATTTTCAGTGAGGGTACTATATTTACAGAGGCCGTGCAGATATGAACATAGCCCTTGAAACAGGAAGAAGTGACTGCTATAGATCTAACTGCAAAATTATCTCTTGCTGTTTCCTTAAGTCCCTCATTAGTAGTTAAACTGATCATTGAAATGAATGCAGGTGAAGTAGAGTCAAGAAATTCAAACTTTGCAACTATAGGAGCAGGTTCAGAAGACTGGGTAAATGCCATTGAGTTTGTTCTTGGGCAGCCTTACTGTGGCCATACTGCTTTTTCTTGCAATGAAGCACCCCTGCAGGGCTCAGTGACCAAGGAAGAATCAGAAAACGAGCAAACCGCAGTGGAAACAAAGAAGCAGCTCTGCCCCTATGCTGCAGTGGAAGAGCACTGATATGGGGAGAACTGTGTGTATTTCCATGGAGACTGCTGTGAATTAAGCTAAATATGTGTGGGCTGTAGGTTCCCAATCCAGTGGATGTTACCCAGCGATCATAACATATAAAATTTTGCATTGAGCCCCAGGAGGACATGGAGCTCTCTTTTGCTGTCCAGCACTGTAAGGACATGGTGTGTGGGATCTGCATGAAGGTGGTCTATGAGAAATCCAACCCCAGTGAATGCTGCTTTGGTATTCTGTCCAACTGCAAGCACACATACCATCTCAAGTGTATTCAAAAGTGGAAGAATGCTAATCAATTTGAGAGCAAGATCATAAAGTCCTACCTAGAATGCCAGATCACATCTAATTTTGCCATTCCAATTGAGTACTGGGTAGAAGAGAAGAAAAGAGGAGCAGAAACTCATTCAGAAATAAAAGCAGGCAATGAGCACCGAGGCGTGCAGGTATTTTGATGAAGGATATGGGAGATTCCTATCTGGAAGGAACTGTTTTTATAAGCACGTGTACCCTGATGGCTATAAAGAGGAGCCACAGAGACAGAAAGTGGGAACTTCAAGCAGATATCGGGCCCAATGAAGGAACCACTTCTGGGAGCTCAGTGTGGAAAGAGAACAGTATCCCCTTTGACAACAATGAAGATAAAGTTGTCAACATCTCGGTGAGATGTTGCTTATGCTTTTTGCTGCAGGTGAAAATAATGATCTGACAAATTCTGAAGACAACTGGGACTTGTTTCATGATAAGCTTGACGATTTTTGTGATTTGGATCTATAGAAGCTTTGCATGGCATGTGAACTGGTCTTCCAAGCCTCAGACAGTAGCTGTCCCCTGTGGTGGTGTGGCAGTGCCTGTGTTTCTCTCTCAGGCAGGCCTATCAGGTGCTGTAGTAATAATTTTTACCCAGGGCCTGTCTTCTCAATTCCTCCTTTCCCCTAGAAATCTGTTATTTTCTCTGTTTAAAAAGTTACAAAAATAAATCTTAAAGTTAGTTTTTTTGTAACATGAATTTAACTTCAGTTAGTGTAGATTTCATTACATCATCTGTTTTCAGCCTTACACAGTTTTAGGGTAAGTGTTTATGGACTTTCCGCACCCATTTTGAGGATTCCAGGTTCAAAAGTAATAGAACTGACCCTGCTTTGGGGTCCAAGAATAGGGGTGATGGGCGAAGGATTTAAACTGTGGCAAGTAGCCTTCTGCTACAGACTTAAGAGGTAAATACTTGAGGTTTCAGGTGAAATCTGCATATCTGTATTTTTACATCTGTTCCCTACCCTCTTATCCCCACCCTGTGCTTTCATTCTGTGGTTTTGGTCTCTTATTTAATTACACACAGTAATACTACTGGGTAACCAGAACCAGGCATGAATGTGTTGAGATTTTTACCATGACAGGAAAATTGTGAAAAAACACGTATAAAAGGTGTAATGGCGTAAAAGAAATGCAGAGTTGGAAGTTGAATCCCAAGGGCTGATAGACTTGGCATGAGTGTGATAAGCTCCTCATCCCTGCATAGATGCAGTATTCTTAGTGCCTTCAGAAACCCTTGGTTTAGTGGCTTCAGCCGAGTGTGGCAAACAGATCTCACAGGACAAAGCAGTATGTTGGTAGCTGTTAATAGAGCAGCGCTAGCTCTGTCTGTCTAAAAGAGAAATGGGCCTAGCCATAGAGAGTTAAAGCTATCTGATTATCCCATGCATTAACATAAACTAGGTCTTGGATACACAGTTGTATTTAATGTATAATGATCTCCTAGTCTTTCCAGTCCTGGCACTTTTTGACAAAACTCTGTCCTAGTTTGAGGGGGTTTGTTGTCGATTTTTGTGTTTGTTTTTATGTGCATTTGCCTCATTCCATCCCTGAGCTTTGCAGGTAAACACACGTAATTCAAAACTATGTTCTAAGGTGTCAGAGCCGAGCTGATCATGTCAGCTGTCTCTAGTGTCAGGGTCAGGGATATTGCTGACTGAGAAGGGAAGGTTTGATGGTGTGACGCCCAGTTGGAAGAAAGCACAAGAGGCAGACATGAGAATGAAACAGCAAGCAACAACTTTATTGTGCGGAGCTCACTTCTGTTGAGAAATGTAGTTCTATTGGGGAGTGCAGACTATTGCACGGGGCATGCAGTCTTGCGCACACTTCTCCTCCTCCCCTTTCTTGTGCTACCCTTCTCCTCTCCTCTTCTGTCCTCCAGGAGACTGCATGGCTCCTCATATAGTGGAGTACAAAAGTGGCCTTCAGCCACTCATGCGTGATACAATAAGCTGAAGTATGCTTACATATTTTCTAAATCTGGGGTCCTATTCCTAGCCGCAGGCCTGGATCATAGCCAGACCTTGGACCAGCCAGACCTTGGACCAGCCAGACCTTGGGCCATTCAGGCCTGGTGCCCACATAAGATATTTCTTATAGTGGAGTAATTGGTTTGCAGTAATAAGTCACACTTTTTCATTAAAGAAGAGGGTATAGTAAACCATGAGATTAGTTAAATTGTTAGAAGGATTTCCTGATTGTAAATTTTTGCTTTGTATTTTCTCTATTTTCTGAAAATAACTTGGAGATGCTCCCGAATAGTCCATCTACCACTTTCCTTGGATCCCACCAATTCTTTCACTTTAAGAGAAAACAAGTCATTCTTATAAAGGTCTCTGTATTTTGTAGGTGCCCTTTTCTAAGGAGCATTTTCCCCCTCCCCCAGAAAAAAAAAAGACGATTTAAATAAAACCATTAAAAGGGGGCCTCTGGTAAAGATGGCAGAGTACGTAAACTAACTATACTTGCCTCTTCTGACAACCACATCAAAATTACAACTAAACTACAGAACAACAATCATAGAGAGTTGCCTGAAGTTGGGCTGAAGAAAAGTCCTACAACTGGGAACACACAGAATAGGCCACCTTTAGACTGGTAGGAGGGGCAGAGATGTGGAATGGTCAGGTCCCACACCTGAGTGTGGAGGTTGAGAATCAGAAGGGATAGCTCAGCTGCAGAGATCTTCCCAGAGGAGTTTGGGGTCCCTGCCCATACCAGGCTCCGCAACCCAGGGTTCCAGTGCCAGAAAGGGAAGTCCCCATAATTTCTGGCTGTGAAAACTGGAAGAAGTTGTGGCTGAGTGAGATGGAGGGCCACAGGAGTCACAGACATTCCCCTTAAGGGACCCATATACATGGACTTACTGCTGACAGACTTGCTCACTTTGAGCTCCAGTGCTGGAGCAGAAGCTCGAAAGACACCATGGACATACGGGGAGGAACTAAGTTGCCTGGCTTCAAATCAAGGGCTGAAGGGGTAGCTTTCTCTCAGACAGAAGTGCTGGCAGAGGACATTATTCCTTTGTTCAGCCATCCCCCCATCCAGCATGCAGACCCAGGTGGCCATTTCTGAGTCTCCATCAACCTGGCTAACACTGATTGGCCCGTCTTGGTGATTTTCTGAAACCCTGCCCCATCCAATGTGTGGGCCCAGTGGATTTTTCTTGGTTCATGCTGCAAACTTTCCGAAAATCTCTGAAAAAAATCACAATACCTAAACAAGCAGCATCTGGCCTCAACATGCCCCGTCTTCTTGCTGAGCAGCCACAAGCCCAGCACTTAAAGCAGCTGGCCTTGTTTTGCAGCTTGGCCTCTTGAGGTACCTCCAAGCCCAATGTGGGTAGCGGCCATCTGCAGATTGCTTGGTGGGTCATGCCAGGTGGCCCCAGGTAGGGCACAGGCTACAGGGAAACTTCACCTGCAGCAGGGCCCCTCCCAGGAGGCTCTGACCAGAATGCCTGGAGGCTGTCTTTGGTCTGTTCCAGAGCATAACACAGGACCACATCCAAGGACAACACACCCAAAGGGCAGACTGGGCAGGCACAAGAGCCCTGATAAAATGAATCCTGTTCCATAGGGTCAGCCCCTGCACAACAGCTCCTCCACTGTAGTCACTAGCCAGTCCTCACAACTAATCAGCCCAAGGGTCAATCCCTCTCATTGATGTGCAAACAGCAATCAAGGCTCAAATAAAATAGGAGGGCACACACAACCCATACAAGCAACACACCTAAAGCACCCAGACTGTGAAACTGGGCCCACAGAACACTTACTACATAAGACCACTCTACTAAGATTGGGAAACATAGCAGCTCTACCTAATACATAGAAACAAACACAGGGAGGCAGCCAAAATGAGGAGACGAAGAAATGTGACCCAAATGAAAGAACAGAACAAAGCTCCAGAAAAAGGACTAAACAAAATGGAAACAAGCAATCTACCAGATGCAGAGTTCAAAACACTGGTTATAAAGATGCTCAATGAACTTAAGGGAAGAGTTGGTGAACTCAGAACTTTAACAAAGAGATAGAAAATATAAAAATGGAGATAGAAAACAAAAAAGAACTAGTCAGAAATAAAGATTACAATAACTGAAATGAAGAATACCTTAGAGGGAATCAATAGTAGATTACATGAAGCAGAGGATCAAGTCAGCTATTCAGAAGATAAGGTAACAGAAAACACCAATCAGAACAGCAACAAGAAAAATAATCTGAAAAAATGAGGGGTTCCAGGACAACATCAAGTGTACTAATTTGCATCATAGGAGTACCAGAAGGAGAAGAGAGAGAACAAGGAATTGAAAATCTATTTCAAGAAATAATACTTTAAAACTTCCCTAACCTGGCAAAGGAAATAGACATACAAGCTCAGGAAGCACCGAGTCTCAACCAAAATGAACCCAAAGAGGCCTATACCAAGACACATCATAATCAAAATGACAAAGGTTAAAGACAAAGAGAGAATCTTAAAAAACAGCAAGAGAAAGACAGTTACTTATAAAGGTGATTTCTCAACAGAAACTTTGCAAACCAGAAGGGACTGGTACAGAATATTCAAAGTGGTGAAAAGAAATGATCTACCACCAAGATTATTCTACCTTTTTCACCCTGCAAAACTATCATTTAGAATGGAAGTACAGATAAAGAGCTTCTCAGATAAGAAAAAGCTAAAGAGTTAATCACCACCAAGCCAGTATTACAAGAAATGCTGGAGGAACTTCTTTAAGAAGAAGAAAAATGAGATTAAAAATATGAAAAATAAAATAGCAATAACTACATGTCTAGGAACAATTACTTTAAATGTAAATAGATTAAATTCTTCACTCAAAAAGCATGGGGTCTTTTGGTTGAATGGAGAAGAAAACAAGACCCTTACGTATGCTGCCTGTGAGAGACACTTCAGATCAAAAGACACACACAGACTGAAAGTGAGGAGATGTAAAAAGATGTTTCATGAAAATGGAAACAAACAAACAAAAAAGCTGGGGTAGTAATACTTATACCAAACAAAATAGACCTTAAAACAAAACAAAGGCTATAACAAGAAACAAAGATGGACCCAATGATCCCACTTCTGGATATTTACGCAAAGAACCCCAAAACACTACTTCAAAGAGACATGAGAATCCATATATTCACTGCAGCATTATTTACAATAGTCAAGATATGGAGGCTACCTGGGTGTCCATTCATGGGTGAATGGATAAAGAGGTAGTATATAGATAAAATGGAATATCACTCAGCCCTAAAAAAAAAGAAAATGAAATATTGCCATCTGCAACAATGTGGATGGACGTAAAGGGTATTATGCTGAGTGAGTGGTATAAGTCAGACAGAGAAAGACAAATGCTATATGATTTCACTTACATGTGGAATTTAAAAAACAAAATAAATTAACAAACAAAACAGAAACAAACTCATAGATATAGAGAACATTTTGATGGCTGCCAGATGGGAGGGGGTTGGAGGGATGGGTGAAAAAGGAGAAGAGATTAAGAACTACAAATTGGTAGTTACAAAATAGTCACAAGGATGTAAAGTATAGCATAGGGAATATAGTCAATAATATTGTAAAAGCTATGTATGAGTCAGATGGGTACTAGATTTATTGGGGTGATCACTTTGTAAGTTATATAAATATCTAATCACTATGTTGTACACCTAAAGTAATATACTTTTGTATATCAACTGTAATTTAAATTTTTTTTTAACTTTTAAAAAGAAATAGTGACCAGAGGAGAGAAGGAAGAGTGGAGGGGAAAAAATTTTAAAAGTAAAATGTTTAATTAATTAATTAATTAATTTTTTTAAGAGGAAAAAAAAGAAATAGGGCCTTTGGGGAGTGATTAGATCATGAGGGCAGAGCCCTCGTGTATGGGATTAATGCCCTTATAAAAGAAGCCCAAGAATGATCCCTGCCACTTCCACCATGAGGTTACACTGAGAAGACTGCTGTAAGGAAGGGAGGTCTCTCACCAGACACTGAATCCGCCAGTGCCTTGATCTTGGTCTTCCCAGTCTATGGCCTTTTGTCATAGCAGCCTGAATGAACCTACCCAGTCTATGATCTTCTGTCATAGCAGCCTGAATGAACCAAGACACTGTTCTTTTCTAAAATGGGCCTTTATTGCTCTAAATTTCTAAGGGTCCAGAAGCTAATTCAGTTCAATAACTGTTCTTGGTGCTCTTGAAAAGGATGTGTATCCTGATGTTTGCGGGATAGAATGCTCTATAAATGCCAATTCATTCAAGTCAGTTGATAGTGTTGTTCACGTCTTCTGTATCCTTACAGATTTTCCATAGAATTTGTCAAATGACAAAAACAATACAATTTAGTAATGACTTTGATATCCTTTACTCAAGGGAAAACAACCCATGGCTCGTGGGAATACAGTGCCTCAAAAGCAGTGTAGCACCCTTCCCAAGGGATTTTAGGCAAGAGTGAGTTTTATAGAACTTTAGAAGTGGCAACATGAAAACAGGGCATAATTTTCTAGAAGGCTGGGAATTTCTTTATAGGACCAGCAATCAGGTTCTATTTTCTAGGGTAAGGTAAGCTAGCTAAAGCTGATTTGGAGGATTGTGATTAGTGTATGTAAGGTTTCCTTGACAATGAAGCATTTCCAATAGGTACAGGATAACAGGTTTAGATTTGTAACTGGGTTGGGACACTGGAGCAAACTTCATTTTGTGGTTTCTGACATATAAATTAAATTTAATAAATACTTCTATAAATGGTTGATGAGAAGTGTTGAGGTATCCAACTATAATTGTGAATTTGTCTTCTTTCAATATTTTTAGTTTTTACCCTTCATATATTTTGATAGTTTATTATTATTAAATTAATTTTTTCCCTGGTATTATTCTTTGCTCTGAATTATACTTCATCTGATATTAATATAGTCCACTTCAGAATGATATGTATTTTTTATCCTTTTACTTTTAACATCTTTATGTCTTTGTAGATATTATATATAGTTGTGATTTTGCTTTTTTAACCAATCTGAAAACCTCTGCCTTTTAATTAAAGTATTTAGACCACTTTTATTTAATGTGATTTAATGCTATTCTCCATTTTAAATCTACTATTTTCATATTTTCTACTTGTTGCATTTATCCTTTGTCTGCTTTTTCCTGCTCTTATATATCCTTTTGGACTAATCGAATATTGTTTTAGTATTTTACTTTTTCTCCTGTTGGTTTATTAGCTACAAGTCATGTTTATCATTTTATCATTTTAGTGGTTGTTTTAGTATTGTATCTCTTTAATTTATTACAATCTACCCTTAGGTGATATTATAACACTTCACATAAAGTTTAGGACCTTACAAAATGTACTTCCATTTTTCTACTCCCAACTTTTATGCTATCATTTCGTATAATTTTCTTCTAATATTGTACATGTCACACTGTATTATTACCTTTGCTTTAAACTGTAAATTAACCTTTTACATTCTTTAAATAATTAAAAAATTTAATGTTTATTAATGTAGTTACCATTTCGAGTGCTCTTCATTTCTTTGTATAGATCCAAAGTTGCATCTATGTAACTTTAATTCTACTCGAAGGCCTTTCTTTAACATTTTTTGAAGTGCTGATGATAAATTCTTGCAGCTTTCGTATATCTAAAAATGAATTTTGTCTTTGTTTTTAAAGATATTTTGCTGGGTTCACTTTTTTTTTTCTTTCAGTACTTTAAAGATGCTGCTCCACTGCTTTCTTATTTGCCTTGTTTCCGATGAAAAATCTGCTGTCATCCTTAGCTTTATTCCTCTGCCATAAGTTTTCTCTGGCTGCTTTTAAGTTTTTCTTATTATCACTAGTATTGTGAAATCGATCATGATGTGTTTTGGTGTAGTTTTCTTCCAATTTCTTGTGCTTGGGGTTCATTGGAATGCTTAGACTTAAGGGTTTGTGGTTTTTATCATATTTGGAATATTTTCAGCCAATTTTTCCTCAAATATTTTTTTCTGTACTCCTGCTCTCACTTGAGGATTACAGAATGTATATGAGGCAGCTTAAAGTTGTCCACGGTTGACTGATACTTGATTCATTTCTTTCTCTCAATATTTTTTCTCTCACTGTTTCATTTTGGATAGTTTTTATTACCTTGACTACAAGCTCACTAATCTTTTCTTCTGCAATAGTTCATTGGCTTTTAATCTCATCTGGTGTATTTTTCATTTGAGACATTTAGTTTTCATCTTCAGAAGTTCAATTTGGATCTTTTTTATATATTCCATGTCTCTACTGCACATGTTTAATATCTTCTCTAGCTTTTTTTCTCATATGGAATACAGTTATAATATCTGCTTTAATATGTATGTCTATGAATTCTATTATCTGTGTACATTCTGGGTCAGTTTTAATTGCTTTTTCTCATTATTATGAGCCATATTTTCCTGTTTCTTTACATGCCTTATAAGATTTTATTGATGCTAAATATTGTTAACTTTACATTGTTGGGTTCTGGACTTTTTGGTATTTCTATACATACTCTTGAACTGTGTTCTGGAATACAGTTAAGTAATAGCTTGATCCTTCCAGGTCTTCTTTTAAACTCTGTTATTCAACACTAAAAACCACTTATTCAGGGCTAATTTTTCTCTGATACTGAATCAAAACCATCTACCAAATGCCAACTGAATTATGAGATTTTTCCAATTTGAGTGGTAAAACAATTCACTTTCTTGGCCCTGAGCTATGAGGATTATTCCCTCTAACATTTTCAGATGGTTCTTTATCCACCCTCAAGTAGATTTCACCCACATACATTTATCGATACTCTGCTGATTACTTGAGAAGCGTCCTCTACAGATCTCTGGAGTTCTCTCTCTGTTGAGCCCTCTCCTATCCAATACTCTGCCCTGTGCACTTTAGTTTCCTTGGCTTCTCTGCATTCCTAGCGCCATCTCCTCAACTCAGGATGATTGTCAGCTCTATCCAGGTTCCCCGCTCTTGCACAATGCCTAGAAGCTCTTTCCAGGCAGTAAGCTAGGTCAGTTTTAGGGTTCATCTCATTCGTTTCCCTTCTCTCAGGAATTACCATCCTTTACTTTCTGATATCTAGTGTCTTGAAGACCATTGTTTCAAACACATTGACCCACTTTTTAAAATTATTTCAAGCAGGAGAGTTAATCTGGTCCCTTTTATTTCATTTAAGCCAAAGACCAAAGTGGCCATTAGTTTTATCAACCTTTATTAGCCAGACTCATTGCTTTCTGGGTTGCAATTATATTTTGGCAATTTAGGATGTTTGATAGTATTTTATAAAGGTGCACAATTACAAAAAGGTATAAAAGTGAATCAGAAGTACAAACAACCAGTTTATAACAGATAAGCTGAGCCGAGGCCCTGGCCACAGGGGAATCTGGGAGAACATGTAGCTGCCATCTTCCTTGAGAACTTGAGGAGAGCCATATCTTGGGAAGTGAAGGCCTCCCAGGCATAGGAAGAAAATCTAGGACATCCAAGAATAATAAGAGTCCACCATGATCACACTTTCTGACCATCAAACATATTAATATGCATCCACATCTCACATTAAATATAATGTATATAACCAGTAGACAAAAACACAGTTTCTCAAGAAAATTGACTTATGCTTATATCAAATCTTACTAACATGCTAGGAATGAATCAACAAAGTACAAAGTATATCAGTTCAGAAAGTGTATGAAAAAAAAAGATATTTCATATCCTTCAAAGTAGAAAGCTTACATAAAGAGCTGGGTTTTTTAAATAAAGTATTTGTGTTACAAGTGCAGCTTCAGTTCACATGGTCATAAAAATGTTGATTTCTATGAGAAAATCAGAAAAAGAATGGCCTAAGATGTACCAGATAATAGATCACAAATTTTAAAACTTTATAACCAATAAGCAAATGATAAAGATCCATTTTTTGGCAATTAATGGTAATTTTTAAAACGTTTCATTCTCCAAAAGTAATGTCCTAGAGATTGCACTACTTAAACTTCAATATTTAAACACATCACTGACATATTCTGTCAAAATGCAGATTTTGATTCAATAAGTCCAGGAGTTGAGGAGCAAGGGATTCTGCATTCCTAACAAGCCCCTCAGGAAGCTAAGGATGCTGACCTTGGACACCCTGTGAGCAGTGAATTACAGGCATTAATGTGAAAGCTTGAAGCTGGTAAACAGGGGTCAGGAGCAGAACACCAATTGCCCATTTCAGATGAAGATGAAAAAATAAGATCCAACTATATCATGTCAGCAAGAAACCCATATTAAATACCCTAATATATGTAGAATAAAATTAAAAATTGGGAGGAAAAGATATACAATATAAACACTAACAAAAAAAAAGATGGTGGTTATATTAATATCAGACAAAGCAGATGTCAAGCAAGGATAATTAACAAGAATAAAGAAGGACATTAAATAATGATAAAAGAAGACCCTGAATTGCCAAAGCCATCTTGAGAAAAAAGAACAAGGCTGGAGGCATCATTCGTCCCAACTTCAAATTATATTACAAAGTGACAGTAATAAAAAACAGCATGGTATTGGCAGCAAAACAGACACATGGACCAGTGGAACAGAATTGAGAGTCCAGAATTAAACCCATATTTATATGGGCAAATAATTTTCAACAAAAAAAAAGCCAAAAACATACAGTGGAGAAAGGAAATCCTCTTCAATAAATGGGAAAATTGGAAAGCCACCTGCAAAAGAATGAAACTAGACTGTTCTCTATCACCACACACCAAAATTAACTCAAAATGGATTAAGGACCTGAATATAAGACCTGAAACAATAAAATGCATAGAAAAAACATAGCAGTGA
>NW_006431909.1:807475-849928 GCF_000325575.1 Pteropus alecto | reverse complement strand
ACTATTGGTTCCCAGAGGGTAGGGGATGGGGGAAGAGGGGAGAGGTAGACAGAGTAAAGGGGGTCAAATATAGGGAGTAGGGGGAGGGTGAAGTGAGTAAAGAGGATCAAACATATGGTAGCTGAAGGAAACTGGACTTTGGGTGGTAAACACACAATAGAATATACAGATGTTAAATTATAATGTACACCTGAAAATTATATAATTGTATCAACCAATGTTACCCCAATAAATTTAATTTAAAAATTAATTAATTAATTGATAATGATAAAAGGAATAATTCAACAGAAAAACATAAGAATCCTAAATGTATGATCACCTAACACACAGCTTCAAATTACATGAGTCAAAACCTGATAAACAAAGGATAAAATGGAAAAATCCACAATTAGAGTTGAAGACTTAAACATTCCTCTCTCAATAACCAATAGATCAAGTAAATAGAAAATTAGCAAGGATATAGAAAAACTGAACACCATCAACCAACTAGATCTAATTGTCATTTATAGAATATTCTACCTGACAAAAGCAAATTTATATTTTTTTAAGTGCACATGGAACTTCATCAAGATAGAAGATCCTTGGTCATAAAACAAACTTTAACAACTGTCAAAGAATTGAAATCAAAGTAAATCATACAAAGTCATACTAGCTGACCGTATGCAGAATTCTAATATGCCCCCCAAAATTTCTCTACTCGCTGGTGTATAATCGTATATAATCTCTGAGATTGTGAATATGATGGGATATCACTCCAATGATTAGTTTCAACAGTTGACTTTAAGAAAGGGATATTATCTGGGTGGGCCTAACCTATCAGGATCTAGAGGTCAGAAACAGAGGAGGTCAAGGATTCAATGTGTGAGAGTGATTTCGATGGAGGGAGATTCACTATTGATGGCTTTGAAGGTGGACTGGACCACACAGCAAGAAATGCAGGCGGACTTTAGGGACTAAGAAAGATCCAAAAGGAAAAGTGAATGGCCTCAGTCCCACAACTGCCAGGAACTGAATTCTGCCACAATAACATGAGCTTGGAAGAGGATCCAGTTCTCCAGATGAGAACACATTTCCACAGACACATTGATTTCAGCCTTGTGAGAACCTGAGCAGAGGACTCAGACACATTGTTCCTGGACTTCTCACTTACAGAACCGTGAGCTAATAAATGGCTGTTGTTTTAACCCACTAAGTGTATGGTAATTTCTTACATAGAAAACTGATGTACTGACCATAATAAAAGAAAACTATGAATCAGTAACAGAAAGATGACAGGAAAATCTCCAAACACTTGGGAAATAAATGATGCAAGTCAAATAATTCGTGGGTCCAGGGAAATCATAAAATGTTTTTAATTAATCAAAAATGAAGCATATCATATATCAAAATATGTGAGAAGTAGCTAAAGCAGTCTTTTGAAGAAAGTGTACAATCTCAAATGCTTATATCAGAAAATAAGAAATGTCTCATGCAGAATAAACATGGAGATGTAGAGTGTAGCATGGGGAAGATGGTTAATAGTGTAATAAATATGTAAGGGGGAAGAGGGGTACTAGATTTAGTGGGGTGATCACTTTGCAAGTTATGTGGATCTCTGATCACTATGCTATACAACTGAAACTGGTATATTATCATATGCCAAGTATAAGTGAAAAAAACTTATTGAATTGTACAATGTAAATACAAGCAACTAATTGTCTATTTCAATAAAAATTTTTAAAAAATGCCTCAGAGTGATGTAAGCATCATGGCTGTATGAAGAGACCTCCAGGTCTCTCCACTTGAAGTTACAAGTTAGACAGCTATGATTCAACAAAGGACTCCTTGCTCAACACACAAAAATGTCTGAGAGATCCTGGCATTGAGACATCTGAAGGTAGGCATATCAGAGCAAACAAAGGAGGTAAGATGGGGGGAAAGACAGACACAAGAGCCACAGGCACAGTCCAGCACTCACTGGTTTCCTAGCCTATGGAATAGCAGTGAAGGGTTGAGGTACAATCCACACTGGGCAGACCGGAAGGGTAGATGCAGCAATCCAGCCTGAATGGCCAGTATACACTGAGACTGAAGCCGAGGTCAAGGGCAGAGAAGTGGTTCAAAGGATGACAGCAACCTACAAACACCATCGCCAGGCATACAAAACCACAGTCACGGGAGTCCACCCCAATCTACTGTGGCCCACCTAGCATTGCAACACTTGCTCGGCAGATCATTGAGAGGCAGCGACTTCCAGCCTAAGTGCTTTATACTCATTGCAGTTTACCTGCTTGGAAAAAACTAGAGCTGCGCGCTAACTCACTCCCTTACCTACTCCTCCCCCACCCATCCCGAGGAGCCTGAAAGAGGCAGCTGGGACATCTCAGACTGAGCAGCATGGCTGGCAGCTTCTGGCTGAAGGAAAATGGTGCTGGGAACACATGGGCCAGGAGACTCTTAGCCTTCCACATCCCACCACCGTCCTAGTACCCTGAGACCGTGACCTAGTGGTAAAGAGGACACCCACCTCTTTGGGGAATGAGAGGTATTTTCCATGGCTGAGTAGACATCACTGACACCCAGAAGTCCCAGTAATGCTGGTAGAAAAAAACAAAAATTTGCACTATAGCACCACCTACTGGAAAACAAAAGAAACACCTCTACTTACCAACCTGCTAAACAGTTGAGACTTAAAAAAAAAAAAAAAAGTTATTCCCTCCAATGTCAAGGCAGAGAAATAATCCATCAAGGACCAGGAATAATCAAGGTGACAAGGTAGCTCAGAAAGAAAATGAGACATCTCCAGAAAATAAACTTAAATAGAAAATTCAAGATTGCAGTTCTGAAAAAACAAGATACAAGAAAACTCAGAAAGGCAGTTCAAAAATAAAATCAATGAACATTTACCAAAGTATTTACCAAAGAGATTAAAACTATAAAAAGAACCAAATAAATTCTAGAGCTGAAGAACTCAATAAATGAGATCAAGAATAATTAGAGAGCAGAAGAAATAGACCAGATGGAGGAATTAGTGACATAGAAGATAGAAATCTAGAAATGACTCAAGTGGAAGAAGAAAGAGAATTGAGACTTAAAATAAAGAAAGAAAGAACATTATGAGAACTATCTGATACCATTAGAAAGAGCAACATAAGAATAATGGGTATACCAGAGGAGAAGAGTGAAAAAAAGAAACTAAGAGCCTATTTAAACAAATAATCAGTAAAACTTCCCAACCTATGGAAAGAGGTGAATCCTTGATTCCAAGAAGCTAACAGAACACCTAATTATCTAAATGAAAAATGACCTTCTCCAAGGCACATTATATTAAAGCTGTCAAAAGTTAAAAACAAAGAAAGAATTCTCAAGGCAGACAGGGAAAAGAAGACAGTAACCTATAAAGGAAACCCCATTAGATTATCATTGGATTTTTCAAGATACCCTACAAGCTAAGAAAAAGTGGAATCAAATATTCAAAATATTGAATGAGAGAAATCACCAGCCAAAAAAAAATTATATGTCCAACTAAGTTCTCTTTAGATATTAGGAAGAAGTAAATGCTTTTCCAGACAAACAGAAGCTGAGGGAATTGATTACCAAAAGACCTGCATTACAAGAAATGCCAGAGAAAGGAGCTCTTTTACCTGAAACAAACAAAAAATAAAAGGATATAAAGATGTGAGTAAGAAGACAAACAAACAGAAGCAGAAAATTGCAACCCCTGTTCAGAATGGGGTATTAAACACTTAAATATATCATAAAGGTTAAAAGAGGTTAATGTGTTTTTTTAAATAGCTATTGCAATTTGGAAAATAATGCACAGTGTTAAAAGAGATAATTTGTGACAACAAAAAAAAACATAAAAAGGGAACGGAAAGGTACTGAATTTGCACAAGCGAATGAAGATAAGATTAAATCAGAAAAAAAAAGGATTATCATACATATTAAAAGTTTTTTGCAAAAACATAATAATACTCACAAAACAAAAATCTATAACAGAACTAAAGGGAGAAACTGACAAAAATACAATTATAGTAAGGGTCTTAAATACTCACTGACACAATAAATAGATCCAAACAGAAAAATTAATAAGGAAAAATTGGCTTTATATTTTGTGGAAAAACCACAAATGTGGAGATTAAACAACATGCTAGTGGACAGCTACTGGGTCAAAAAAAAATTTTTTAAAGAAATCAAAAGATACCTAGAGACAAATGAGAATGACATTACAACATATAAAAATTTGGGGATGCATCAAAAGAGAGAAGTTAATACCATTACAGGCCTATCTCAAGAAACAGGTAAAGTGTCAAATAAACAATCTAACATTTACCTTAAAGGATCAGAAAAAGAAGAACAATTGGAAAAAGAAATTGAAGAAGATACAAATAAATGGAAGTATATACCATGCTCATGGGTAGGAAGAATCAACATCGTTAAAATGGTCATACTACCCAAAGCGATTTATAGATTCGATGCAATCCTTATCAAAAAATCAATGGAATTTTTCACAGGACTAGAACACATAATCCAAAAATTTATATGCAACCATAAAAGATCCCAAATAGCCATGGCAATCTTGAGAAAGAAGAACAAAGTTGGTGGTTTCACAATACCTGATATCAAACTATACTACAAGCCCATAGTAATCAAAACAGCATAAAAACTGTTTTTATGCCAGGTACTGGCATAAAAACAGATATATTGATCAATGGAACAGAACAGAGAGCCCAGAAATAAATACATGTCTGTAATCTCATTTATTATATGACAAAGGAGGCAAGAATATACAATGGGGTAAAGACAGTCTCTTCAATAAATGGTGTTGGTTGGGAAAACTGGACAGATACATGCAAAAATATGAAAATGGACCACCTTCTTACATCATATATGAGAATAGACTCAAAATGGATTAAAGACTTAAATGTAAGACCCAAAACCATAAAACTTTTAGAAGAAAATGTAGGCAATAAATTCTCTGATATTGCTCTTAGTAATTTCTTTTCAGATATATCTCCTTGAGCAAAGGAAACAAAAGAAACAAATAAACAAATGGGACTACATCAAACTAAAAAATTTTTGCCACAGAGAAGGAAACCATCAACAAAACGAAAAGACAACCTACTGAATGGGAGAATATAGTCACCAATGATACAAAAATGGGCAGAAGACCTGAATAGATATTTCTCCAGTGAGGAAATATAGATGGCCAATAGACATGAAAAGATGCTCAAGAGCACAAATCATCAGAGAAATGCAAATCAAAACCACAATGATATATCACTTCACAAATGTCAAAACAGCTATCATCAATAAATCAAGGAACAAGTGTTGGCGAGGATGTGACGAAAAGGGAACCTCATGCACTGTTGGTAGCATTGCAAATTGGTACAGCCACTATAGAAAACAGTCTGGAGGTTCCTCAAAAAAATTAAAAACGGATATACCTTTTGACCCAGCAATTGCACTTCTGGATATTTATCCAAAGAAAACCAAAACACTAATTCCTAAAGATCTATGCTCCACTATGTTCATGGCAGCGCTATTCACAATAGCCAAGATATGGAAGCAACCTAAATGCCTATCAATAGACGATTGGATAAAGAAGTTATGGTTCATATATGCAATGGAATCTTACTTGGCCATAAAAAAAATGAACTACCATTTGCAATGACATGGATGGACCTAGAGGTTATAATGCTGAGCGAAACAAGTCAGGCAGAAAAAGGTAAATACCATATGATTTCACTTATATGCAGAATCTAAGGAACAAATAGAACAAACTGAAAAAAAGACTCACAAATACAGAGGACAATCTGGTGACTGCCGGGGGGGAGGGAGCGGGCGGGAGAAAAGGGTGAAGAGTTAAAGAAGTATAAATTAGTAGTGGAGAGATGGTCACGGGGATGAGGAGTAAGGCATAGGGAATGTAGTCAGCCATAATGTACTGGCTATGTGGAGAGCCAGATGGGTAATAGAGTAATTGGAGGGATGGTTTCATAAACTACGTAAATGTCTAACCAATATACTATATACTTGAAACTAATGATACAATAAAATGAAATGAAAAAGAACAAATGAAGCCCAGAGTCAGTAGAAGGAAAAAAAATAATAAAAATTAGAGCAGAATTAAATGAAATGAACAAAAAGACAATAGAAAAAATTAATGCCCATGGCTAGACTCACTATGGAAAAAAGAGAAAAGACAGAAATAAACAAAATCAGAAGAGAAAGAGAAGTTATATGACGAATACCACTGAAATACAAAGGATCATACAAGAATACTATGAAAGACTATATGTCACCAAATTCAATAACTGAGAAATGAATAAGTTCTTAGAAATATATAATCTTCCTAGACTAAATCACGAAGAACCGAAAAATCTAAATAGACAGATCAACAGTAAGAAAATTGAAACAGTCATCAAAAACCTCCAAAAAGGAAAAGTCCAGGACCAAATGGCTTCACTAGTAAATTCTACCAAACATTCAAAGAAGATTTCATACAACAAAGAGCTGTGCTCTAATCCTCCTCAAACTCTTCCAAAATATTGAAGAAGCAATACTTCCTAACTCATTTTATCAGGACAACATTATTACTCTGATACAAAAAGCTGGCAAGGACAACACACAAAAAAAGAAAATTACAAACTAATATCTCAGAGGAACATAGATGCAAAAAAAAAAAAAAAAACCCTAGCAAATCAAATACAACAATACATTAAAAATACAATACATCATGATCAAATGGGGTTCATCTCAAGGACCCAAGGGTGGTTCAACCTATGCAAATCAAACAATGTAATACACCACAATTAACAAAATAAAGGATAAAAATTATATGATCATATCAATAGATGCAGAAACAGCATTTTGACAAGCTACAACATTCATTTATGATTAAAACACTCAATAAAATGGGTATAGAAGGAAAGTGCCTCAACATAATAAAGGCCATATATGACAAATCTTCAGCTAATATCATACTTGATAGTGAAAAACTGAAAGCTTTTCCTCTAAGATCAGGAACAAGACAGGATCACTCGCTCTCACCACTCTTATTTAATTTAATATTGGAAGTCCTAGCTAGAGCAATCAGGCAAGAGAAAGAAATAAAAGGCATCCAAATTAAAAATGAAGAAGTCGAATTGTCACTTTTTGCAGATGACATGATTCTATATAGAGAAAACCTTTAAAGACTCAACCAAAAACCTACTAGAAACAATAAACAAATACAATAAAGTTGCAGGATACAAAATCAATGTACAAAAATCTGTTGCATTCCTATATACTAACAGCAAAATATCAGAAAAAGAAATGAAGAACTAATTCCATTTGCAATTGCAACAAAAAGGATAAAATATCTAGGTATAAACTTAACAAAGAAAATAAAGGACCTATACTCTGAAAACTGTAAGACATTGCTGAAAGAAATTGAAATAGACTCAAAGAAATGGAAAGATGCCATATTCATGAATTGGAAGAATTAACATAGTTAAAACGGCCATATTACCTAAAGCAGTATACAGCTTTAATGCAATTCCCATAAAAATCCCAATGACATTTTTTAAACAAATAGAACCAAAAAAAAAAAATCAAATTCATATGGAACCACAAAAGACCCCAAATAGCCAAAGCCATCTGGTGAAAAAAAGAACAAAGTTGGAGGTATCACATTCCCTGACTTCAAATTATACTACAAAGCTACAATAATCAAAAGAGTATGGTATTGGCAGAAAGATAGATACACAGACCAATGGAACAGCATTGAGAGCCCAGAAATAAACCCACATGTATATGGGCAACTAATTTTTGACAAAGGATTCGAAAACACACAACAAAGAAAAAGCCTCTTCAATAAATGGTGTTGGGAAAATTGAATAGCCATATGCAAAAGAATGAAACTAGACTGCTTTTTGACATCATACACAAAAATTAACTAAAAAGGATTAAAAACTTCAATATAAGACCTGAAACAATAAAATACACAGAAGAAAATATAAATACTAAACTTATAGACCTTGATCTCAGAGAGGCTTTTTTGAACTAGACACTAAAGGCAAGGAAATAAAAGCAAAAATAAATGAATGAAACTACGTCAAAGTAAAAACTTCTACGCAGCAAAAAAAAAAAAAAACTCAACGAAACAAAAAGGCAACCAACTGAAAGTGAAAACATATTTGCAAATGACACTTCCAATAAACAGCTAATATCTAAAATATGTGAAAAACTCATACAACTCAACAACAACAACAAAACAAACTATCCAATTAAGAAATGGGCAGAGGATATGAACAGATACTTTTCCCAAGAAGACATAGAAATGGCCAATATGTATAAACAGGCTCAACTTCACTAGCTATAGGGAAAACACAAATCAAAACCACTATAAGATACCATCTCACACCTGTTGGAATGGCTATTATCAATAAGACAAGAAATGAATGTTGGAGAGAATATACAGGAGGAAAAACCCCTCATATACTACTGGTGGAAATGTAAACTGGTACAGCCTCTATGGAAAACAGTATGGAATTTCCTCAAAATATTAAGAATGGAGCTACCTTATGACCCAGAAATCTCTCTTCAGAGAATCTACCAGAAAAATTCGAAAATATGTATTCATAGAGATATGTGTACTTCCATGTTCACTGCAGCATTATTCATGATAGTCAAGACATGGAAACAGCCTCAATATTCTTCAACGGATAATTGGATAACAATGTGGTACATATATACAATGAAATATTACTCAGCCGTAAGAATAGATGAAATACTGCCATTTGTGGCAACGAGGATGGATCTTGAGATTATCATGCTAAGCGAAATAAGTCAGATGGAAAAGGACAAGAACCATATGATCTTACTTCTGTAGGATATGAAACAGAAAGAAAAATTGAACAAAAAAAACAAACAAATTCATAGACATAGATAATAGTATGGTGGTTATCAGAGAGGAAGGGGATGGGGGCAAGATAAAGAGGGCAAAGGGGGTAACATATAGTGTTATTAAGCAATGTCATTCCAATAAATTTAATTTTTAAAAAATCTCCAATTAACAATCTAAGCTTCAAACTTAAGAAACTAGAAAAAATAAGAGCAAAACAAACCCAAAACAAAGAGAAGAAAGAAGAGATGAGTAAAAAACAGTGAAATTGAAAAGGGAAAAATAATAGAGAAAATCAATGAAACCAAAAGTTGTTTCTTTGAAAAGACCAATAAAATTGATAAACCTCTCATAAGACTGACAAAATAAGAGGGAAGACACAAATGATCAATATCAAAAAAAAATGAAGGAGAAAATATCACTACAGACCTCTGAAACATTGAAAAAAAAAAACAAAGGACCATTACAAACAACTCTTCACACATAAATTCTACAACTTGGATGAAAATTGACCCATTCTTCAAAAACAAAATCCAAAAACATATCAGGAATGAAGAGATTATTTTAGTAATCTCATATCTACAAAGAAATTGATTTTGTAACTAAAAATCTTATGGAAAAGGAATCTCTAGACCAGATGATTTCACTGGTAACTTATACCAAACAAATAACATCATTTCCAAATGATCTCTTCCAGAAAATAAAAGAGAAGGGAATATTTTCCAACTCATTTTATGAGGCTAGCATTATCTTAGTGCTAAAACCAGATAAAGACTGTGTACAGAACACTATAGACAAATATCTCTTATGAATATGACAAAAAATTCTCAATGAAATATTAAACAAAAACAGATGTAAGTAGAATATACTATTACCAACTGTGTTTTCTCCCAAGAAAAAGGGAAAGGATTCTCGCTAAAATTTGCAACAAGGCAAGGATGTCCACTCTTACCACTTCTATCCACATCAGACCGAAGTCTTAATCAGCACAGAGTCAGAAAAAGAGAGAAAGGTCATATGAATTTTAAAGGAAGAAATAAAATTACCCTTAATTGCACATGACATGGTTGTCTGTGTAGAAAATCACAAGAAATCTATTTTTAAAAAAAAACACCTAGAATTGATAAAATACATGTAGCAAAATCTCAGGCTGCAATAGCAACAAACATACACACAACTATTGTATTTCCATACACTAGCAACAAACAATGAGAAACCAAAATTTTTTTAAATACTATTTCAATAGCTCCAAAAAATATCAGGTAAGTGGGTATAAGTGTAAAATATTTTGTGCACAAGCTGTATGTTTAAATTACAGCTGCTGATGATAGAAATAAAAGATCTAAATAAATGGAGAGCCTTCCCACTGTGGTGAATTAGAAGGCTCGACATTTTTCCAAATTGATATATAATTCTAACACAATTCCTATTAAAAGACCAACAAGATTTGTTGAACTAGACAAACATGGTCAAAACAATTTTTAAAAAGAAAAATAAAGTTGGAGTACTCACACTCCCCAATTTTTTAATTAAATTTATTCAGGTGACATTGTTTAAAAAATTATATAGGTTTCAAATGTACAATTCTATAATACATCATCTGTATATTGCACTGTGTGTTCACCACCCAAAGTCTGGGCTACTTCTGTCACCACATATTTGACACCCTTTACACTTACCTATTTCCCCTCATCTCCTTTTCCTCTGGTAACCACTAAACTGTTGTCTGTCACACTACCCAATTTTAAGAATCACTGTAAAGCTACATTAATAAGACAGTGTATTACTGGCAAACAGATATACACCTAGATCAACAGAACAGAATAACTACTGAAGAAAGGAACCCACATAAATATGGCCAATTTGTTGGGGGTTTTTTTAAGTCCAAAGACAATTTATTGGAGAAAAAATAGTTTTTGTGTAATGATGTTAGATTCAGTGAAAAACCATATGAAAAAAATTAATCTCCTCTAAAACTACACATCTTATACAAATATTATCATAGATCTAAATGTATAAAATAAATATATCAAAAATTAGAAGACAACATAGGAGAAAATATTCCTGATATTGGGTTAAGCAAGGAGTTCTTAGACATTATAACCAAAAGCACATCCTTAAAAGAAAAAAAAATTAGAGTCCATAAATAGTAAAAATTTTGCTCTGCAAATGACACTGATAGAAAATGAAAAGATAAACTAGATACCCAGAGAAAATATTTCCGAGTCACAAATCTGACAAAGGACTATATCCAAAATATATAACATGACTCTCAAAACTAAACCGTAATGAAAACAGCTCCCTGGACTGATCAATCACCCAAGAGTGTAGGAAGGACTGGCACCCCATCAGACCAATCAGCAGCCAGGTTAGTATTGGTTTCCCTGCCACAGACAACCTCCAATCAGCCAATAGAAGGGGAAAGCCGAGATAAGAGGCGGGGCCGGCATGGTCTCCATGGTAACCCGCTGAGGGTTGGAGTGAGGGAGAAGCTCGGTGCAGCCAGATCCAGATTCCCTAATGGAAGTGTTTGAGGGGGCAGGGAGGGAATTTATGGGGAACAGGTGGGAAGGAGTCAAAGTGGAATGAGGGGGCAATGAAGCCTTCATAAGCTGGCAAAGAGGATGTTATGAGTGGAGAAGTACTTAGAGGGAGCACAGCTTTAGGAAAACAGGGAGATTATAATAAGTGGACGCAGAAAAATTTCAAAAAGTCAGGAAGCTGGTTAGAAAGGTAGAAGGTCTGAAAGAGAGAAAGAGCAGGCCTTTATAAAGAAACAAAAGCTATGAGTGACATGAGAAGGTCTTAGAGTTTATAGGTGCTCAAAGAAGGTCTTAGAGGAGCCTAGTGAGAGCTTATGAAGCCAGTGTTGGGGTGGAAAGAGTTTATGGGCCATAGCAGGACCAGATAGGTTCATAGGGACAAAGTGAGGGATATTATAAATGGGACAAGCAGAGAACTACTGATCACAGAAGTTTTACAGGGTGAGAGTTTTATAAGGGACAATAAAGGTTTTACAGATGAAAAATGAAAGGGTTTAAGTATTGAGTGAGGATCTTCTTAGTTGAGTGTTTTAGAGGGACAAAGAGGTTGGGTGATAGTAAAGGTATTATAGGAACAAACTGTGATAGTGGATCAGTTGAGGTTTCAGAGAGGACAAGTGAAAGTCATCAGAGTCATTAAGAGATTTGGGGGGAACAGTGGAAGAGGCCAAGAGAGACATATTTTAGAGGTCTGCAAAGCAGTTATAGAAGACAGGGAGAAAGTTATAGGAGACAGAGAAAGGGTTACAGAGAAGGATTATAGGGCATGGGGGCAGGTGGGGGCTGAGAGTTCTAGGGGACAGGGAAGTATTAAAGAGGATAGGGAGAGATTATAGGGGACAATGGTTGGAATTAGAGTCAATGAGAGTTTTAAAGGGGCGTCAATGAAGAATTTATAGAAGCCAAGGAGAGAAATGTTAGTGTGAAAAGGGAGAAGTTCAGAGGGAATGGTAGAGCCCAGAGCCACACTAAGCCATAACCTACTCTCTGCCCCCAGGTGCTTGAAATTTTGCCTGAAAAGCCTCCCAAAGACTACATGTGCCTGTCAATTTTGGCCTTCCTCCTGTGTTTTCCCATAGGCATTGTAGCCTTGATCTTCTCTGTCCAGGTGGGAACCTGAATCGTGCCAATCTTTGCCCTCCTCTCCCTCTCCATCCTGGCCATAATACTAACTCCAACCCTTCCATGTTTCCTTGTGTGTTCAGGTCCCCATCCTATGTCCATACAGTTCCATGGTTTACCCCTACACAATAACCTGTTTAAGCCCATCTATTCCTGTTCTGCCTGTCCTCTCAAATCAGACAAAGCACAGCAACAAATGGAACGAACGAGCCATGGCAGCTGAGACCTCCGAACACACCTTCTACATTGCAGTCTTTGGAATTGTTTTGGGAAGCCTAATCACACTCATCCTCTTGATTGTCTGCATGATGGACTTATTTTCTCGGTAACATCCTCTTCAGTTCATGAACAAACCAACAAATATATACAACTGTGCTACTTACTCTGTCTCTAAATATGCAGTTGGGCCAAATGGGACTTTTGCTCCTCAGTGTCTGGAATGCCAGGTACTGTCAGCTTGAGCCAGCAATTTGAGGTGGCTGTGGGGGAAAGGAAGTAGTAGCTCAGGCAGCCCATTGAAGCAAAGTTCAAGACCAACCCTGGGACCTTGCCAAGAGATGTGGGCCATAAGAGACAGGATAGGGCACCATTTCCCCAGGGCAGTCTCCTCTCCTGTCAACATTCATGCATTGGTGCCAGAAATCTATTTATATTGGCCAAGGGCCTTGACTGTGCTGCTTGACTCTGGGGACATAGTAGTCACCACTTAAGTTTCAACCACACTCCCAAGAACTTATAAACCAGGATGGAAGGCAAACATATCACCAGACAATGACAGTTCAGAATGGTCTAACCCTTAATGGGGGGGACCTAGGGAGGTAGGTTATAAGGTCATACCTAATCTTGGATGTTCGTGGCCTACCAGCAAACCAGGAAGTCAGCTGTCAGTGAATTGGTTAAAATTTCATTCAGATTATGATTGGTGAGAGCTTCTATAACAGGTATGGATTGCCTCTTCTCCATGCCCAGCCAGCAAGTTCGTGATTTATTCATCATTCAACACATTTTTAAAACCTACAATGTACTGGACACTTGCACTAGGAACTAGAAACACAAAAGAACAAAATAAATGAGACTTATTTCTGATGGAGCTTATATATTGGTGGGAAAACCATAAACAAATAGACCTCTAAATAAGCAATATAACTCCAGAGGATAGAAAATGCTATGGAGAAAAAAAAGAGAGAGAGAGAGAAAACAAAGTCATAAGCTAAAGCAATGCCAGTACTGGTCCACCACTGTTAATGGTCTACAACAGGATAAGTGAAGGAATTGGCAGTAAGTGCTTTGAAACCTGAAGCAATTTGACATTGCCATGACACCCAAGTTTATATACGATCAAGAAACTTGTCCAATAGGGCATAAACCAAAAGGATCAGTCCATGACACATTGGAGGTATCAAAAATAGGTCCTACTCCACAACCATAAATAATTTGAGATGCAGAGAAACTGAGAGAGGGCAATGAGATCTAGAGGGCATATTGTTTAGGGACTTGCTAGCAGCTGTAACACATAAACTCTACTAAATCAGTAGCTCACAAAAATAGTTTATTTTTCCACTCACAGAACCTACCAAAATGGGTATTTCTGGTGACCCACATATTAAGTCAGGGATCCAGGCTCCTTCCACTTAATGAATACACCACCTCCTAAGGGCTCAGAGTCTCTTGAATCCAGACAGAAGGTGACAGAGTGGAGAACTCATACTTGCTTCCTAAAAGCCTTGGCCTGAAAGCGAACTCTTGTGCACTGTTGGTGGAAATGTAAATTGGTGCAGCCACTATGAAAAATAATATGGAGAGTCCTCAAAAAATTAAAAATAGAACTGCCATATGATGCAGCAATCCCAGTTCTGGGTATATATCCAAAGGAAATGAAAACACTGTCTCATAGAGATATCTGCACTCCCATGTTCATTGCAGCGTTATTCACAATAGCCAAGATATGGAAACAACCTAGGTGTCTGACAAATAAATGGATAAAGAAGATGTGGAACATATACACAAGGGGATATTATTAAGCCATGAGACATGTGAAATCCTGACATTTCCAACAACATGGATAGACCTTGAGGGTGTTATGCTAAGAGAAATAAGTCAGGAAAAGGCAAATATCTTGTGATATCACTTATATGTGGAATCTTACAAAGCCAAACTCACAGAAACAGAAAATAGATTGGTGGTTGCCAGGTGCTGGGGGTGGGGAAAATGAGGACATGCTGGTAAAAGGGCACAAACCCCTTTCAGTTATAAGATGATAAGGTCTTAGAGTTTAATGTATAACATGGTGACTATGGTAAACAGTACTGTATACTAAAATATGCTAAGAAGGTAGACCTTAAACGTTCTCAAAATAAACAAAAAAAGTAACTGTGTGAGGTGATGGATGTGTTAATTAACTTGATTGTGGTCCTAATTTCACAATGTATACATATATCAAATCACCATGTTTATACTTTAAATATATTGCAATTTTATTTGTTGTTTTATCTCAATAAAGCAGGAGAGAAATTGTTAAAATTAAGCTTTGGCCCTAAAGTGCATACATAACTTGTGCTCTCAGTCCATTGGACACAAATAGTCTCATGGCCTCAGGAGCTGGAAGATCAGAGGTCCCCTTGTCTGTTCTGGTGAAATGGATGAGAAATAAATTTGGGGAGATACAGAGTAGCAGTCATTATAAGGTTTGGGAGCCATATTCTGGCCCAGAGATTAATTCAACAGTGGGCACGTGACCCCATCTGAACCAATGAGACTTAAACAAATGGTTTCTAGAAGCTTAGAGTAAAGAGAAGCAGCCTACCTCTTCCATGTTAGCCGCTAAAACCACATCTCTCTCCCCTACCTTGGAGGGTACAGGGTAAGACATTTTGCAGCCACGTGGAAGAGCCTAGCATTGCCAGGTGAAGAAGGAGCCAAGGAAGAAGCAAGCAATAGAAAGTGAGGAACAGGAAGCTGGGTCCTCAATGACATCACCATCATCATCATCACCATCATCATCATCATCATCATTGTCATCGTCACTGAGGAGTTAACTGTGTGCAGGCACTGTTCAAAGATATTACACATATTATCTCAATTTAAATGCCACTACACTGAAAAGTGGGCATTATTATTGTTCCCAATTCATAAATGAGGAAACTGAGGCCAGAGAGATTGAAAGACTTGCCAAGGTCATCCAGCTGGTGAGTGATGGAATCAGGATTCAAACTTAATGAGTCAGACTGCAGAGATTTTGCTCATAACTGCCTTCCTGTGTTTGAGCTTCTGGACCACACCTCACCTGAATGAGGTCAACCAGTACATTTTTAAAAATCATGTGAGCCAAGATATTTCTTGTTTGGTAGGGGGGAAAACTACTTTAATTTTGTTTTTTAGACATTCGTATCAAAAAGAGTCTTAGCTGTGAGAGTCCAGAGGAAGTAATCCAACCAATCAGGGGTAGGGGGTGGGCAGAGAAGCCTTCCCTGGGAGGGCACATCTGAGATAAGACCTAAAGGAGGAGAGGTAGCCATTGAAGATAAGGCAGAAGAGTGGTTGAGGTAGGGGGCACAATAGGAATAAAAACCCAGAAGTGGAAGGGAGGGAGCTTTGACAGGTACTACTCCAATGAAGACACTGCTTTCCTCTCTGGAAAGGTCTTAACCTGAAGAGAAGTTCTCTCCATTTGGCCCCAGCATTTCTCCCACTTGCCCCCTGTTATGCTTCAGCCCTGTCATCACCTGCCCCTGTTCCCTGATCCAGCATCAGTCTCCTCTTCTGATCCACCCTCCACAGAACAACAAGGATGTTCTTTCCCACTTTTTAAAAACTTTTAATTTAACTTATTTAAATAAAAGTTTCAGAACTACTGACTGTACAGAAAGAGTCTAACAGATCCCCATGTTACATCCAGATTCAACGGATGTAAACATTTTTCTATATTTTCGTCATATCTCTTCTTTTTATAAATAAAATATTGTAGATATTTCACATGGTCATAAAAAGTCAATTGCTATGAGGAAATTAAAGACAGGATGCTCTAAGGTGTTCCAGATATTGATCACATATTTTAAAACAGTATATCCAAGAAGCAAATGGTAAGCATTCATCTCTGGCAAATAATGGTAATAAAAAAAGGTTTCATTCCCCAAAAGTCATGTCCTATAGACCACACATCTTAAACTTCAATATGCACACAAATCACTGACAGATTTTGTCAAAATCCAAGTTTTGATTCAGTCAGTCCAGGTGTTGAGGGGCAAGAAATTCTGCATTCCTAACAAGCCCCTGGGGGATGCTGGAAATACTGACCTTGAGCAAGTTCTCAGTTTGGGAACAAAAATCATTTTGCCTAGTATATTGAACAGACTGAACACAGTGGGGTACGAACATCACTTAAGTGTCTTCTTCTGTAAGATGTTAATCTCACCTTTTTGTATCAGATTCTTTGGGAGAGAGGAGGAGGAAAGCCACTGCAACTTCCTCCATGAATAATAGCTTGATGTACTAGTAATTTCTCAGACATCAAGAGTCTCTGTTTAGAGTGTATCAGGTCTTAATCGGAGAGATTGAACCACTAGAGGATATATATTAGATAGATGATAGATTAGATAGATAGATAGATAGATAGATAGATAGATAGATAGATAGATAGAGATAGACAGGCAGGCAGACAGACATAAAATAACAGGGATTTGACTTTATGCAACTAGTGGAGTTGCTAAGCAGTCCCTAAGATTGTCTCAGTGTCTGATATTGGCACTCCAAGTGCATAGGGCAGGCAGTTAGGAAAAAAAGACAGATATAAAGTGGAGGAAAGCTAGGACAAGCTGCAGCAAACTTACCTCTAACCTTGGTGATATGAGCATCCACAGGGGAAGCTGACATCCTTCATCACTGAGCTAAACACACACCTGGCCAGAATTGGTGAAACTGAAGGAAGATCCAGGAGAAAGTGGAATAATTGCTAGCCAGACTGCTGCCCTATGCAAACATGATGAGTCAAACAGTCAGCCACTGAGACAACCTGTGTGATCTACAAAATAGCACTTCTGACCTTCTGCACTTCTGACCTCCAAATATTGCCCAAGAATTTCTTTTGGCCCATTCTAATTGAACACATACAGAGAAGGTAATTCTAGGATATAGTTCATTTAGCTTAGTCAAGCTGACACATTACAAAGCCACCACACAGACTGAAGGAGAGTGATGAGAAGATGGTTAGTGGCTGCTAGGGAGATGGTCACATGACAAGTTCTGCTCTCTCTTAGGTATCTTAGAGGATATGTCTAAGATATATCCTCTGGGTGGCTTTTTTTAGAGTTGGAAGGAAAGCCTTCCAACTCTAAATAGTTATCTCTTATTTGGCTTTAACTTTTCCTCCAAAACATACAGAATCCTTTTATATTTATATATAATTACATAGCTTGAATCAAGATGCATCCAATCAGTTGTCATTAGGTTATAGTTATACATATTTCATTAACCAATAGTCCATCTTTTGGCCAATAACTTCTAATAGACTATTTTTTGTGAGCTTACAGAAAACTCCACAAAAAGTAAAGACTGTTCCCTTATACCCCCTCTCCCTCTACACACATTTTCCCCTGTCTTGCGGGAGTGTGGTACCTTTGTTACAATTGATGACCAATACTGAAACATTAATACATACCTTACATTAGGGCTTACTCTGTTGGACAGTTCTATAGCTTTTTGCACATGGTAATGTGATGTATCCTCCACTGCAATATCATACAAAACAGTTTTACCCTCCGCAATTCCCTGATGACATAAAGTGTTGAGCAACTTTTCATATGCTTATTTGCCATCTGTATATCTTCTCTGGTGAGACATCTGTTCGTAACTTTTATCCATTTTTAATTGGATTATTTATTATCTTATGGTTGATTTTGAAGAGTATATTTTGGATCTAAGTTCATCATCAGATATGCATTTTGCAAATATTTTATTCCAATTTGTGACTTGTCATTTCATTCTTCTAACAACCAATACTTTTTTTATTTCTTTTAAGTTTATTGGGGTAACAATGGTTAATACAATTATATAATTTTCAGGTGTACATTATCATTTGACATCTGTGTATTCTATTGTGTGTTTGCCACCCAAAGTCCAGTTTCCTTCAGCTACCATATATTTGATCCCCTTTACCCACTTCACCCTCCCCCTAAACCCTATATTTGACCCCCTTTACCCCGTCTACCTTCCCCCTCCTCTCCCACCCCACTAGTAACCGTTAGTCTATAGTCCTCTGGTAACCACTAACCTATAGTCCATATCCATGAGTCTCTGTTTATTTGTCCTGCTCATTTGTTGTTTTTAGGTTTATATCCCTCATATAAGTGATGTTATGTGATTTTCAACTTTTTCTGTCTGGTTTATTTTGCTTAGCATGTTGTCACAAATGGCAGTATTTCATCTCTTCTTATGGCTGAGTAATATTCCATTGTACATATGTACCACAGCTTCTTTAGCCAATCATCTATCCTGGGATACTTCAGTTGCTTCCATGTCCTGGCCACTGAAACAACCAATACTTTTTAAAGCACTTGAAAAGCTTATACACTAATGGTAGACATGCTGTCTATTGATATTTTTTAAATAGCAAAACACCCAAGAAAGGGTGGAAGTGTAAAAATATTTTAGAGGAATGACAACTGTTGAGAAATCAGGCATCATGGAGTAGCAGCTGCTAATCTTTCTTCCAAGAAGTCCACCTGGATTAACATCAGCCCCTAGCACCCTCTTCTGCTTCTCAGCCCTCATGAAGCAGTTGAAGCTGGACTCAGCTTCTCCCCAAAATCAGCTCTCTCAATGGTGATTCCATGGTCCCCTTGTCCCTGGGCCAGAGACTCAGCTAGCCCTTGGATGTTCCCTTGGCAACTTACACCAGTAGTTTCACATTGTTATCAGCACTGCCCCAAAGCTGCCCCTTCTCGAATGCCACCATTTTAAGGTCTGCTCCACCTAATTCTCAGCCCAGAGCACTGGGCCTCATGCTGGATGCCCCTCCTCTACAGCCAATATCAACCCCAAACACTCGGTCTCCTCCTCTCTGTTCCATAGCCCTACTGTGATCCAACACTGTCCTCACCCCACCCCCCCCTCCTCATCCTGCTCCACCCTCCTCCCTGGGTTCCCAGCTTTAGTGTAACACCACCACCACCTCCCCCTCCCCACCCTATTTGTTTATTCAACAACTATTTAGAGAGTCGGGCTCTGTACTGGACACTGAGGACAGAGGGTGACCTAGGCAAGCATGTTGCATGAAAGATTCCTGAATGTTGCCATTTTTCAGGGCTCTGTCTGAGGCTGAGTGGACTCACCAGAACTCCAGCTCTCGTATCCAGTGCTTTCCAGGGCACCTCACAGATCTCTCACACTCCCTATGTCCCAAATTGACCACTGCTGCTTACTTACTACCATCCCTACCTAATGATGAGTCTATGTTCCCCACGGAACTGTGAGCTCCATAGCATGGAGACTGGGTCTGTCTCAGCCACTGCAGCGGCCCTAGCACAGGGCCGGCTCTTGAATGTTATGGAATGGTAAGGACAAACGAATCTGGAAGAAACAATGCCAACGTGATATTAGGGTCATACTATCCCTCACTCAGATCTGAGACACTCTGTTTCTGAAATCAAAGAGCAGTTAAGTTTGCCATATCATGTCTTGGTTCTCATCCTCGTAGGATGAAAGTCCCATTTGGTCAAGAAAATCGAGAGAGGCATTAGGGACCTTTTGCCTCTTAGGGAACAGCTGGTAGTGAGAAGGAAGACGCAGAATGCAAGCGGGACCCTATCCTGGAGGAATGAGATAAAGGACAGCTCTGCTACTCTGCAAAGCCTGTAAGCCTCCGTCTGCCAGGCAATCGATGGCGTCACTGTCGGCGCGCTGGTGACGTCAGAGGTGGGCGCCAAGCTTTAAGAGCGTTAGGAAGGCAGCAGCTAAGGCGCAGTTATGGAATTACTGCAGGAAGCGCGGGAGCTAGTTTGCTGGGCAGCCGAAGAGATGGAGGCTCCCGAAGCAGCCCGGGCCCAGGAGTCAACGCTGCGCAGGTGAGAGCCACTCTGGGAGTGAGGACTCCCCACCCTGGAGATAGAGTCTCCGCGGGAACCCCAACTTTACTGAAGACGCACCTTCCTCCTTCTCCGCCCCAATGAGAATAACCCCTAAGAGCTCCCCTCGCCCCCGAACTCCCGTGTAGTGTATCCAGGAAGAGGATACTAAATTTGAGTGAGGATGTCCTGGCAATAACCCCCACACTTCACCCCCACCCCGTGGCACTGCCCAGAACTAGGTCCCTGGCATCAGTGAAGATCCTCCATGAGTTAATGAAGCCTCCTTCCCGTGTTTAAATAGAATCTCCTAGTTAAAGCTGTCCCTGCAGCACCACGCCACCCACTACCTACTCTAGCCCAGCCAGTGAGGACTCGAGTCAGCAAAGACCACCCCACTGGAGATTGAATCTATAGGAGTGATGACCCACATCCAGTAATGACAGAGCACTTCCTGGCCCCCGACCCCTACCTCTGGAAATAACCCTCTCCCAGGAGAAAAGGAGCACCTCATCAGGGAATGAGAATACCCCCACAGCCAGTGAGAAGCCCACCCTCTCGATGACCCACCTGGGAGGGAATATCTTACCCCAAAAAGTATGAACCTTTGCTCCCCCCAGAAATGAGAATTCCCTAGTAAATACCTTTCCCATCACCACCACCCTGGGAATGAGAATCTTCCATCCTATGTGATATCCCAGGCATACCCTTACATGCTGTTCCCACAGGCTGTGTCTGGGCCAGGGGGCTGACATCTGGGCCTATATCTTGCGGCATGTGCACAGCCAGAGGTGAGCCTATCTGTATAAGGGAGGCTGTGGCAAGGGAAGGGACACAGGGAAGTCCCACAGTAACTCCTCTTTCTCCTACCTCTCCACTGTAGGAATGTCAAGAAGATCCGGGGAAACCTACTCTGGTAACTGGTCCTCAAAGCTATCCCTTTTTATCTTCCCTAGTCCCATCCAGCCCTGTCCCCACCCACAGTCTCACACCTCTGGTCTCCCCCTGGAAGCCCCTGTCATCCCCTAACTCTGGCCTCATTTCCTCAGGTATGGCCACCAGTACAGTCCAGAGGTAAGAAGCATGTGCTACAAGATTTTCTTTCATCCAAAAAGAGGACTTGTAGATCTTCTGCTCTAGGCCCATCCTTATATTGGGTGATGCTGGGGACATTGGATCATAAGACAGCTGCGATCCACACACTCATAGGGTTTACAGTCCAGAGGGAGACAGTCATGAGCTGAGGGGTATTAAGGGGGTGGGGAATGGAGGTACATGGATATGAGACATCAAAGCTGGTGAGGGTAGATGGGAGAATGGACTAATTTGGGAGAGATACTGACGCCAGTGTGGGACCCAGCAGTATGTGCAAGGAGCCCAGGTGACATCTAGAGAGAGGCTTCCAAGAGATATCGGGCTCCTAGATGTGGGACTCATGAGAAGATGAGGACCAGGACCGAGATGTGGTGTCATCAGTGCAGACAAAACAGGCTGAGAGGGTAATATAATTCCAGGAGGAAGGAGAGGGGCCAGGATAGCACCCTAGTGCTCTTCTGGGCCTAGGGGTTCAGACACAGTAACAGTTTAGGAAAAACCCTCTTCCACCTCACTGGGCAGATAAGGAGACTGATGCTCCACAAAAGACAGTCAGGCTGGGCCAAACCCTGGCCCGGCTGTGCATCTGACCCTGCACTTGATCCCACCAGGCGTGTCGGAAGTTGGAGCTGGAAGCTGCTGTTGCCCGCCTGCAGGCAGAGATCCAGGAATTAGACCAGAGCCTGGAGTTGATGGATCGAGAGACTGAGGCTCAGGGTGACTCATGGGGCTGGGAATATGGGCAGCAGAACGGAGGTTGGGGAAGTACTGATGGCCACCCCTGTTCCTTCCACAGACATGGCCATGGAGCAAGTGCTGCAGAACATGCAAGACACCCAGCGGCGTGCTCTCCTTCTCCGGGCCCAAGCTGGGGTCATGCGAAGACAGCAGCGTGGCCTCCAAAATCCCATGCAGTGGCTACAGAATCAGCTCAGGCGCCTGCAGGACACAGAGAGGTGGGCCTCAGGTGCCCAGGAACCAGCCTTCACCACATTGAGTAGACACATTTTCCTTAGAGACCTCTGCCCTGACCCCTTGAGTTCCACAATTCAGAGCTCTGCTCCTTAAGATTTAAAGTCCATAAGGCCAAAAATTTTTGTCATCTCCTGTATTTCCTGTATTTCCAGTGCCTAGAATGGTGCCAACTGTATATCTAGAACACCAGTGCTGGAAAAGAACAGTAAACAAGGGACAACCCTGCCCTCATGAAGCTTACACTCTGATACAGAGGAGACAGATAGTAAACTTGGAAACAAACAAACCCTATAATTGCAGGTAGAGATAAGTAAGTGCTTTGAAGGAAAGACGATATTTTAGGGGAGAAGGAGATGCTACCCTAGGTAGAATGGTCAGAGAAGGCCTCTCTGAGGAGATAACATTTGAGTTAGAGAAGGAATTTCTGTGAAAAGAGACAGCAAGAGCGGAGGCCCTGAGCTTGGCATGTGGGAAGAACAGCCAGGAGGACAGTTCGACTTACGTTTAGCAAGCAAGAGGGAGAGCATGAGGAGGTGAAGTTGGAGAGGTGGACAGAGCACCATGGAGGTGTTGGAATTCTACTCTGATTTCATGCCCTGGCTTGGCCACTTACAGCTGTGTGACCTTAGGCAAAATTTGTGCCTCAGTTTCTAAGATCTATAGAATAAGGATAATATTACCTACTTTATACGGTGAGTATGATAACTGAGTTAAATCATGCAAAGTGCTTAGAAGAGTTTCTGTTACTCATTGTTATTTTGAGGGTGATGAGGACACATCACATTGTTTCCAAGGGGTTTTGAGCAGAACAGTGACATGATCTGAGGTTTTAACAGAGTCATTGACTACTAAGTGGAGAACAGCCTGTAGGGAGCAAGAGCAGGGAGACCAGTAAGCTAATGCAGTCATCCAGCCAGCAGATGACAGTGGCCTAATTTTGGAGGTGGCCCCTGAGATTCAGACTCAGTGATCCCTGTGACTAGCTTTGCTGGCAGTAGGAGAGGACATAGACATCTGTTCTCCCAGCTCCCTCCTTTCGGGGACCCCAGCCTCAACTGTTCTCCTTTCTCCAGGAAGGCCAAAGTGGATGTAACCTTTGGACCCTTGACATCAGCAGCCCTGGGCTTGGAGCCTGTAGTCCTGGTAAGAGTCCTGGGGCATAGGGGAAGGGGTAGGGAGTCTGGGGTCAGGTGGACCCCTGGGTCCTTCTCATGCCGCATCTTCTTCTTTCCAGGGTGAAGTCCGAACAGCCTGCACCCTCCGAACCCAGTTCCTGAAGAACCTCCTGATTCCTCAGGCCAAAGGAAGCAGTATCCCGTGAGTGTCCACCAACCCCCAGAAACCCTGCAAAGAACCTGAGCTTTGGGAAGAGTTACTTGTCTGTTAACTCCTCAAACATGGCCTCTGGGCTGTGTCAGCCCCCAAACCTGCCCTGACAGGGCTCTCAGGCTGGGAAGAGGTGGAGACAGACTCATCACGGACAATGACAACCCAGGTTGTTAGGGCTATTGGGAGGTGGGGAAGCCTGAGAGGCTCTGGGTACCCAAAAGAGACACTCTACCCAGCTAAAGAGGCAAGGAGGACGGATCTGGTGAGGAGGCTTAGCAAGGGGAAAGGGTTAAGAGGGAGCTCTGGGCAAGCAGCACATGTGAAAGGGCCCCAGGCCAGCAAGTTGGTATAAATGGGAATCTCAAGTCTAGCAGCATAGATAAACTTTGTTTCCTTATGTATAAATGGGGTACAGTGACAGCTCCCACTTTATAGGGTGGTGGTGATCATTAGAGGGAGAAGTGATGTGTCTTGTAACATTCTCTGCCCCCCTTAACCTCACAGAACCCCTCAAGATGACAACTTCGGAACTTCCTACCAGCAGTGGCTTAGCTCAGTGGAGGTGAGGAGAGCTCTCAGGAAAGACCACACCCACTGTCCCATGATCAAACCTCAGGGTACCAGGACCCGATTCTTCATCCCTGCCTCATCCCCATGGGGTTCCAGCTCACAGCCTTGCCCTTATGCTGCCTTGACTTCATCCCTCCCCCATCTAGACACTGCTGACAAACCACCCTCCAGGCCACATCCTGGCCACCTTGGAGCACCTGGCTGCGGAGCGGCAGGCAGAGATTCAGTCCCTGTGCAGTCCGGACGGGCTCCGAGATACAGAGATAGCCAGGTATGGAGTAGAGTGCTTCCACAGTCAGGCAGGGTGGGTGGTTGGGTGGGCTGGGACAGGATCAGGACCAAGCACAGTGACCTGCTGATGGGGCTGGAACTGAAACCTAGGAACCAAACCCAGGTGGGCTGATATTGGGTACCCTCGAGAGTCCAAACAAGTAGACAGGGCTCTTCTCTCAGCAGTTTCACCGCCCTCCCCCTCCCCCGCCCCAGGTCCCAGGAACCAGACCAGTCAGACTGCAGCCAAGCCCTGCCATCCATGGTGCATCTCATCCAGGTGACCCCCAGGCAACCTGCCCAGACTCCATCCCCTTCCCAGCCCAAGATCCCCTCACCCTCAGGTACAACAGCCACCCTTACTGTGTACCCCTGCCCCAGGAGGGCTGGCAGGCTGTGGGTGCACTGGTCACCCAGCGGGGGCCCCTCCTGAAGGAGCATCAAATCTTGACCCGGCGCCTCCAGAGCCTGATGGAGGAAATGGAGAGATGTACACTGGGATCCAGTGAGAGGTGAGGGGGCTCCCTGGGTAGAGGCTTCTATGCCATCTCTCTCTCTGGTATCTCAGGATATTGGACTTTTTCTGCCCCTATGGCTCCCATCTCTGCCTCCCTGCTGTCTGTTTGTGGCTCCTTGCAGATATTATCTTCCCTCCTCCACTGTGAGTCTTAGTCACCTTCACCCCCTTTGCTATCTTCTGCTTGTACCCCAGGCAGGCATTGATGCTGGGGCTCCGGGGCTGTGGCCTGTGGGCAGAGCTCAAGGCCCTCAATGCCCAGAGCCAGGAGCTGGAGGAGGCGGCTGGGCAGCGGCAGCTTCTACTACAAGAGCTACAGGCCAAACAGCAACGGATCCTGCACTGGCGCCAGCTGGTGGTGAGAAGTGGGACTCCAGGAGAAATGGCAGGGCCTGGTAGAGGGCCAGAGTGAGGCCGGGAGCCTTATGACCCAGAACTGGACCTCCTGGTCAGGGGGAAGAGGCCCAGCATGAGTCTCCCAAGAGGAAGCAGGACCTATGCAAAGGGGAGGGCAGGGCCAGAAGCTGGGAGGTGGGAAGGAAAAGCAGCCGTTTTGGTGGCCTCCTTGTTGTCCAGGAGGAGACACAGGAACAGGTCCGCCTGCTCATCAAGGGCAACTCAGCCAGCAAGACGCGCCTGTGCCGGAGCCCCGGGGAGGTGAGTTGGGATTGGAAGCGAGGTCTGGATAGGGCCAGGTCTCCCAGGGATGGGACTGAGTAGTTTCAGTCTGCTCCTCCCATCCCTTTCCTTCCCCACAGGTACTGGCTCTGGTTCAGCGAAAAGTGGTCCCCACATCTGAGGCAGTGGCACCACAGAGCCAAGAGCTGCTTCGCTGTCTAGAGGAGGGGGCCCGGCACCTGCCCCACCTTCCACTGGGCACCCTGCTTCGGCACAACCCTGGAGAGTGAGATTAGGGCCCCCTCTTATATCCCCTCCCTTGGGTAACTGTCAGTCCCTGGGCCTACTCCAAAAAAATAATCCCAGACCCCCAGTGTTCCCAGGTTGCCAGACCCCACCCTCAGGACCTCAGCCCCATTCTGGAATCCTCACCCCCAGACCCACCTCCAAGTTCCTGGGTCTCCAGAGCCCACCTCTCAGCCCCCAGAGCCTCTGGAACCAAGCCTCCCTCTCAGTACCCCACCCAACTTGGACTCTCCCTGCAGGTTACAGCCCCTGCCCATGGTCCTGCCATCTATCCACCAGCTGCATCCTGCATCTTCAAGGGGCCCCAGCCTCATAGCGCTAAGCCACATTCTAGGGTTGCCTGCAGGGAAGGTGAGTGCCTGTCCCCTAAGATCTGTCTTCCCACCTCTGCCCCACCCGAGGTAACAGTCTTTCCCCCATCCCTCCAGGCTCCAGAGCTGCTCCTCCCAAAGGCTGCCTCTCTTCGCCAGGACCTTCTGTTTCTCCAGGACCAGTGGAGTCTCCGGTGTGCGGATCTGCTCCACATGAAGACCAGCCTACCGCCAGGACCACCCACCCAAGGTAGGCCTGCCCCCTTCCATACCCAGCATTCCCACCCATTCTCAGGACCGTCAGCCTCCTCACTAATCTGACGACACCCACTGCTGACACAGAGGCTTTTGTGCTATAAGCGTGTTCACTAGTTTCATCTGTATGGCCACCTCGGGGCATTAGTGCTGCCATTCTCCCTGCTTTACAGAGGAGGGACCTGGACACAGAGGCCTCAGTAGCTGCCCAGATAGCAGAGCTAGGATGTGAATTCAGGCAGTCTGAATCCTCATGGGTGTGTGATCCTAACCACTGGGTGACACTGCCCATCTAAATGCCAAGTACTCACCATCCAATAATATACTTGAGTAGTTAAAAGCTGGGCTGTAGAGTAAACTACCTGGATTCTCTTCTCAGCACCACCTCTTGTCATGTGATCTCCCAGTGCCTCAGTTTCCTCCTCAGTGGAGTAACTATAATGATAGTACCTTATAGAGCTGCTGAAAAGACACAGGTGACCCAAACAGGGCACTGAACAATGCACAGCATACAGTAATGCTCTATTTCTCTGGAGAGATTGCGATCATTTTGTCTGCACATGAGCAGTCTTCCAGTCCTGACCATGAGAGAAGGAAAGGGTTATTAAGGGTCAGTTTACAGATGAGGAAACTGAAATTCTGAAAAGTCATTCATTCCTAGATTCGCTCAGCAAGCACTTACAGGGTACCTACCAGGTATTGGCCCCAGAGCTCAATGGGCAGAGAGGCAAGAGCAGTCCAGCCTCAGGAGTATCCTGATGGTAGAATCAAAGAGCAAAGAATCAAAGGATAAATATATAAATGAGGTCAGTTGATGAGAAATGAATCAGGGTGCCATCAGCAAAGTAGGAAGAGACCATGTTCAGGACTTTGAGTTAAGGGCTCCCTGTCTTCCCCCTCTGCAATGAGCAGTGAACAGTATGCAAGAACAGCCCAAGACCCAGCATAGCTGCATCTCACCTCACAGGCATCATGGACTCTAACATGTCTAAATGGGACTTAGTTCCCTCTGCTCTGAAAGCAGTTTTGTTTTTCTTTGGCCTGATTTCCTTCCATCAATAAACGACTCCACCCTCCTCATCCAGGTCCCAAAGCCGGAAACCTGGAGTCATCCTTAATTCCTCCCAGGGCCCCTCCACCTTCATCCTGTCAGCAAGCTCTGTGGGTCCCATTTCCATTGCTCCAGTCCATTTCCTGCCCACTACCCTGTGGCTCAGATAGTGACCTGACCACAGAAGTAGCTGAAGAAAGGGCAAGTATTATGCCCAAAGTCATAAGACAAGGTGGGATTGAGTCAGGATTCAGACCCAAAGGGTCTGAGCACACTGCAGGTCTATACTTGCTCTGAGCTGGGCCTGTTTGGGGCCTGTAGAAAGGGACAGGACCTATTCACAGTCTCCAATGGGAAATGCCACTGGAGAGAAGGGCTGCAGCAGTCTGAGGAAAAAGCCTTGGGGTTAGGAATGCTAGGAAAGGCTTTTAAGAGGAAAGACAGTGTCTAGAGTGGTCCCTGAGGGGTAGGTGAAGTTTTGCTCTGGAGTAGTAAGCAGCAGCCATATAATGCAAACCCTCAAGTACTAAGCTAAGGAGCTTAGACTCTGTCTTAGGAGTACCGGAGAGCTTTGGAGGGTTCCAAACAGGAGAGGGAAAAGATCAGGTGTAAACTTTAGGAAGATCACTTTGGCTGCCATGTAGAGGATGGAGCAGAGTGAGAGGCTGAGGCCTGGAGCCTAAAAAGGAGGCTGGAGGCAGTGAAAAGGAAGAGAGAGGAAGCCGAGGGATGGCCCATGGAGATTGATGGGCTGTCAGGAGAGGGAGGTGTCCAGGATGAGGCCTGGGGGCAGTGGGCTTACCCCTGAGATGAGGACCTGGAAGGAGGGAGAGGTGCTGAGGTCAAGACTAGGTGACTGGAGACTTACTTGGTGACCACTGGCTGCAAGGAGCCAGAGGACTCAATGCTGCCTCGCGGGCTTCTCAACCTGCAGAGCTGCTGCAGATCTGGGCATCCCAGGAAAAGGAGCAGAAAGAGAATCTGGGGCAGGCTCTGAAGCAACTGGAGAACCTGCTGAAACAAGCGCTGGAGAGAATCCCAGAGCTGCAGGGGATTGTGGGGGACTGGTGAGAGGGGGACATGAATGGGGGGCGGGGCTGAGCTGGGTGGAACAGGCAGAACTCAAGGTTGGGGGGAGTTGCTTATGGCAGGGGAGCAGGGGAGACTGGTGACAAAGAGGCCATGGTGTTTTGGGGAGGCAAGTAAGGGTCTGGAAGCCCAGGCCTCCCTTCTAATACCATCCCCTTCCCCAGGTGGGAGCAGCCGGGCCAAGTTGCCCTCTCTGGGGAGCTCTGCCACGGCCTGCCCCTGCCCCAGTGGCGGCTGCGCTGGGTCCAAGCCCAAGGCACCCTGCAGCAGCTGTGCAGATGAAGAGGGGGCTCAAACAGGAGTCAAGAGCTTCACATCTGTTTACCCTGACACCTCACCTCTCTCAATATGGAAGAAAGCATCAGCTGGGTGTATCAGCCCATTGTCTCTACCCACATCTGCCATCCGCCTCACAGGCTGTTCTGCTGTTCTTGTCAACTGTCTTGCCCCTGTCTTTTCATCCCACCGAAGCCAAGAGAATGGGGCACTCTGACCCCACCCCAGGTCCTCCTGAAACTCCCCTCATCACTTTCACCCTCAGCAAAAAGTAATTGAGCACTGGCTCCAAACACCGAGGATCCAGCACTGAACAAACGGGACAAAAGTCCTCGCCTTCAGAGAGTTGTCATTCTAGGACAGGGAAACAGACCACTGACAAGATAAATAAGCAAAATATCTAGCATCTGCATGGAGAAAAAGTAGGTTGTAGGAGGTGCAATTTTAAATAGAGGGCTATACAGCAAAGGTCACACTTGGTAACTGTCATGTGAGGTGTGCAAAGGCCCTGAGTGCAAATGTGAGGGCCAAGGAGATAGTACAGCTTTGGGCTGGGGTTGGTGGGGAGATAAGATTGTCTTCTAGTTTTTGTCTAGTTTCTTTTTTTACATTTAAATCTCTGAGCCATTTGGAATTTATGCAAATGGATCCAATTTTGTCTTACTTGACATATATCCACTCTGAGCATTGGTTGCCCTTGAAGGAGCTGTGGATGGCAGGGATCAGCCAAGGAGGACACAAGGAAACTTTCTAGAGTGGAAAATATATTATTGTTGACTCTCAAACAACGTGGGATGTTAGGGGTGCTGACCTCTCACACAATTTAAAATTCACATGTAACTTTTGACTCCCCCAAAACTTAACTACTAATAGCCTACTCTTGACTGGAAGTCTTACCAATAACATAAAGTCAATTAACACATATTTTGTACGTTATATGTATTATATACTGTGTTCTTACAATAAAGTAAGCTAGAGAAAAAAGTGTTAAAATCAAAAAGAAAATACATTTACAGTGCTGTATTATTTATTGAAAAACATCCGTGTATAAGTGGACCTACACAGTTCAAAGCCATATTTTTCAAGGGTGAACTGTGTATATTGAGAGTGATGGAGTTACATAGGTATAAAGATTTGTTAGAACTCATCTAGCTGTATTTTTCAGGTCTGTGCATTTCACTGTGTGAATTATTCTTCAATTTATAAAAACTTGATCCAACTTATAAAGTAAAACTTTCTCCACCTAAACTATATAAAGTGAAACTTTAGGTAATTTGAGATGCCACCTTTTCATACACTAAAAATCTATGCGTAGTTGGGCTGTATCTGGGTGCATATGATTTTCTTCCAAAGAGCATGGAAAGGGAGTTTGAGGGTTTTAAGTAACTTTATAGTGGAGAACCCTGACAAACTACATTAGCCAGGAGATCAAAGTTGACATCAATAGTGGTCAGTCATGTTGATAGTATGTATCCTTGATAGGATATGATGAGAATTGCACTTTCATGGTCTTTTCTGGAAAAAAAAAAAATCTAATGAGAAAAAATGGAAAATCCCAAATGAGCAACATTCTACAAAATACCTGAAAATTACTTCTCAAAACTGCTGAAGTCATGAAAAACAAGGAAAGTGTGAGAAATTGTGACAAGCAGAGAAACCTAAGGATACATAACTAAATGTAATGTGGTATCCTGGTTGGAATGGAACAGAAAAGGGCAACACTACTGAAATCTGAATATGAACTCTAGTTAATGTTTGTAATGTTTTTAAAAAGGCTTCCTACCCTCTTTTTATCATTTCTCTAGTGCAGAAGCAAACAAAAGCATTTATTTGTGCTTATTTTAACAAAGCATTTAGCAGTATTTAGCAGTATTTTAACAAAGCATTTATTTGTGTTGATTCAGACTGGGACCTCAAAAAACCAAAACAGCCAATAAAATTGTTTTAACAAGAAAAAAAAAAGACCAACCAACCAACCAAATGCAATATGTGCATATTATTTAGATCCTGATTTTACAGTATTATTATATAATGACATTCAGAGGCAGGAAAAATTGAACACAGTCTGAGTGTTAGATGATACTAAGATTAATTTTCTTGGGTTTGAAAATGCTTTTTTTTAATTTTCTTTTAAATAGTCCTTATCTGTTAGATATCATGAATTGATAGATGGCTGAAATTTAATATACTTCAGAAAAATAAAAACAAGGGAAGTATAGATGAAACAAGAAGGGTAGAATATTAGCAGTTGTGGAGAGCTATGTGGAGATTCGTTACATCAGCAGTCCTCAACCTTTTTGACATCAGATACTGTTGCTCCTATGAGACGCTAACGTCTGATTATCTGAGGTGGAGCTGAGGTGGTGATGCTAGCGCTGGGGAGCAACTGCAAATACAAATCAAGCTTCTCTGTCTGGCAGCAGTGCACCTCCTGCTGTGAGGCCACAGACAGTAACGGTTCACTGCCCCAGGGTTAAGAATCTCTGTGTTATATTCTCTCTACTGTTGCATATTGTTTAAAATATTCACATAATAAAACATTTTGAGGACTACCAAAAAAAGGGTCAGCTGTGTCACAGAAAGGAGACCAACCCTACACACATGATCTATTTAGTAGACTCATTTGACCACTGGTTCTTGGCCTTTTGCATGAACAGTAGTTCCTCCTACCTAGAACATCTCTCATTTTCGACTAGCAAAAGTCTTCAGCTGTTATGTACTCCAGGAAGCCTGGGGCAGCGCCTCCAATGAGCTTCTCACATCACGTCGCTAGTCTTTCTGGGAGTCACTGTCTGGTAGTATGTCTGTCTACCCAAAAGCGAGAGCCCACGGTCCCCAGCTGTCTCCAGCCTCAGCCATACCTGGGCTGATGCAGACTTAAGTGTGTTTTAAAACTTTCGGAACAAGCCTCGTGGTGGCACCAGAGAGGCCTCCAAACTTTCCCAAGCTCTCAAAGGTCCAGTTTCCGCTTTAGGGATGGGGCCAGCTGACTTTAGGTCGCTCTCACTTGCCTACGTTTTTCCGTAAAAGCCTTGCCGCTTCTCTTGGCTGCGCTCTCATAGACCCAGGTTCTTCCGTTGGTTTGTTTTGCCAGCACTCTGATTGGCCTATATTCCTCCCCGGGTGGGCCCTCTGGGTGTGGCCAGATTCTCATTGGCTCTCGTTCTAAAGGCGAGAGCTTGTTGGCATATGATGTCATGCACCGGCGCCCGTCGCTTTTCCCTTACGTCATCCGCGGGCGCCCACACTGACGAAGCCAGAGAGTAGACAGCGGAACCGGCGGAGGCAGCGGAGCCGAGGCGGTAGTAGCGGCGGCAGCGAAGGCAGCAGCGATGGCCGGGGCAGGGCCGGCCCCGGGACTTCCGGGTGCGGGTGGACCTGTGGTCCAGGGCCCTGGCGCCGGCATCCCGGGCAAGAGCGGCGAGGAACGCCTGAAGGAGATGGAGGCGGAGATGGCCCTGTAAGGCCCGGGACAGGGCGCGATAAAAGCCATCCTAGAGCCAGATCTGCTGAGCCCTGGAGCCTCCAGGCCGCGATAGGCCCGACATATGGCTCTATCATGGGGAAATGGGACCTTAGGGATTGCAGGGGCGGGAATAAGGAGAAGTTGGCGGGGTGAAGGCACTGTCGCGATATAGCCAGCTTAATAGACTTGGTGCAAGGTTCTGAGCCGCGATGTCTGTCCTGCCCTTGCAGGTTTGAGCAGGAAGTTCTGGGGGCTCCAGTAACCGGAATCCCAACTGCTGTGCCTGCAGTGCCCACAGTCCCCACGGTAGAAGCAATGCAAGTCCCAGCAGCTCCTGTGATCCGTCCAATTATCGCGACCAACACATACCAGCAGGTACGTCTTGGCTAAGGCATATAAGTCAGAGAGCATAATGCCTCGAACTCAGTGTTTGTATACAGCGAGCTGTTGACATGATGGCTTGTTGATTAATTTGCGTGACAAATATTTTATATGCCAGGCACTGAGAACATAGTAATGACTAAGGCAAATAATATTTCTGCCCTTTGGGAGCTTATATTCTAGAGCATGTTATCCAGTAGAACTTAATGCAATGATGGAAATGTTCTGTATCTATTTAAAATACATATTTAAGTTAAATAGTTCTTCAGTCTCATTAGTCACATTCAAGTGCTTTATAGCTAGCTACATATGACTAGTGGAGAGAGAGACTACCAAAAACAAGCAAATGAAACTTGTTCATTCTGTCAACAAATAATTATTGGATGCCTTCTGTGCACCAAGCATTATTCTAGGCATTAGGCATATAGCAGAGAACAACAGCCACTCCCTTTTTGGAGTTTACATTTTACTGGGGAGAGACAAGTCAAAGTAGAGTCAGAAGAGCAGAGGTTTATCAGTGCAGTCAGAGAAGACCTTTCGGAGGATGGGACATTTAAGCAAAGACATAAAAGACATGATGGAGGGAACCATGTGGATATGTGGGGGAAGAGCATTTCCAGTAGAGAGAAGTGCTAGTGTAAGGGCCATGAGGAACGTGTGTACCTGACATGTTCACGGAACAGCAGGGAGAACAGTGTTGCTGGAGTGGAATGAGCAAGGGGAGGCTGGGCAGAGATGAGGACAGAGAAGTGATAAAGACCAGATCAGGTACAGTCTTGTGGGCCACCAGAAGGACCTTGGTTTTAACATGGAAAGCCATTGAAGGATTTTGAGCAGAGAGGTGATATGGTACAACTTAGATGTTAACAGGGTCTCTCTGGCTGTGTTTGGAGTAGGTCACTGAGGTGGTTGCTCAGACTGTAGTGGGCAAGGGCAGAATTAAAGAGACTAAGGAAGAGGCTACTGTAAGGATCTAGGCAAGAGATAATGGTGGCTTGGACCAGAGTGGTGGCATGGGAGATGGGGAGAACAGGCTGGACATAATTTTAGATAGTGCTCAGTGCTGCGGGGCAGATGAAACAGCAGGATGGTAAGAGAAGTTGCTACTGGGAGGGGCTAAGGACAGCTTTATCTAGTGTGGTCCCAAAAACCTCCCTAAAAAGTGCCATTTTAGCTGAGACCTAAAAGTTGACAGCCAGAAGCCCTTGGCTTCCCAGAGTGAGTGAGCCAGGACAGTTTGGGAGCACTGAGTCAGGCCTTTTACCCCAAACTCCTCCCCAACAGGTCCAACAGACTCTGGAGGCCCGGGCAGCTGCTGCAGCCACAGTGGTTTCTCCCATGGTGGGCGGCCCTCCTTTTGTGGGCCCAGGTAAGTAAGGAGTGGTGGGGGGAGGGAGCCAGGGGATTAGGCAGAGTGGTAAGAAGGGATGCCCAGGACTATCTCCCACCATCTTTGTCTCTCCCCTCCAACAGTTGGCTTTGGCCCTGGTGATCGGAGTCACCTGGACAGTCCAGAAGCTCGAGAAGCCATGTTCCTGCGGCGAGCAGGTAGGCCTGGGGCCAGGAAACAGACATTTAGCCAAGCATTCTTGTTTCAACTACTTCAGCCTTCTGCCTAAATCTTTGCTCTAACTCACCCTCTCCATTTCATCCCCATCCTGATGTCATCTTCCTAAAACACAAACCTCATGTACTTCAAGTTATTTTGGGCTTAAGGCTTAACTGGATCATTGCAAACCAACCTCCTGCTGTCACTCCTAATCCCTACCCTTTGCTGCATTTCTTCATAGCACTTAACACCTTATAACAAGCTATCCAACTTACATATTATCTTTTTCTCCCTCTAAAATATAACCTCTGTGAAGGGCAGAAGTCTGGTGCCTGCCACATAGTAAGCATTACATGCTATCTGTTGATTGGATGAACAGACCATTAAATAAATAAGCACCAAGCTCCTCCCCTGGCAGTCAAGACCCTACATCACCTAGCCCCTTGTAGAGAGAGAGCCCCACATCCTCCCCAGAAGCCCTAATCATTGCTGGGATGTGCCAGCAATGCTTTTGAAGTTCTCTCCTCCGCTCTCTGTTGCCCAACTATAACCTTCCAAAACCTATCAACTAAATCAAAATCAAACTAACCAAAGTCACCTGAAATCTATCCTCTCCACAGGCCATTCTTACTTTTTGTTGTTGAGGTGACCTTACACAGTCAATTTTGGTGACAGTACTTCCTTATGTATATGAAAAGGATATGTGTTCTGTAAAGTTCTGGTACAATCTCAATTAGATTAATCTTGTGTTACTTAAAACCTGTTATACATTTTTTTTATTGATATCAGAAATTTTAACATCTTACTCTTTAGTATAGTTTTGATCAAAATGCAAACCCTGCCCAGCTTGCAACCCTGCTATGACTCCTCGGTGCCCTCGGAATACATCTGTGGCTTAGCCAATAACGCTATGCTTGGATGCCTGCTGTCCTCTCAGCCATTCTCTTATGATGCTCTCCAGCTCCCAGCTTCCTGTATCACAATTACACTAAGCTGAAAATGGAGAAAGATTTTGTTTATAAATGTTCTCCTTTGCCAATGCTGTTTCCAGTCACCGTTTGCTGGACCAACTCTTCATTATCCTGTGGGTTTTAGCTCACAGGTTCTTTTCTCTAGGAAGCCTCCTCTAGTCTTTCTGGATAGGTCAGAGGGCTTCCTCCCAGCTCCCAGTACTTCCTGGGCTTCCCCCTTCTAGCCCTGATCACCCTGCGCCTGGCCTTTTCTCCATCGAGGCCCTGATTATTGTGGACTGTCACTCTCTGGTAATAGGTCTGTTTCCTCCTACTCTGGATCAGGAGCTCCCTGAGAGCCCTTAGTTTTTCAGTGTGTCCCTGGCATTGCCTAGGACAGGGACAGGCCCAGAGGAGAGCCTTAATGGTAAATTTCTCTTGAATGAACAAATAAAAAGACTCCTGCATCTTCCCAGAAGACTCCCCACACTCTTCTCCAGGATTTCTTGGATGCTGAGAGTACCCCCACACACACACCTTGCCCCAAGTGCCCTGGTCCCCCATGACACACACCCCCATCTCTTTCTCCCACAGCCGTGGCCCCCCAGAGGGCCCCTATCCTGCGTCCGGCCTTCGTCCCCCATGTGCTACAGAGAGCAGGTGAGGGGCCAGGGTCATCATCCCTGCCACATAACTCCCTCCCCAAGCCCTGTAACTCCCCCACTAACACCCTGACAGATTCTGCTCTTTCTTCTGCAGCAGGTGGTCCTCGCCCTATGGCCCTGCGGCCCCCTCACCAGGCCCTCGTGGGTCCCCCTCTGCCTGGGCCCCCTGGACCACCTATGATGCTACCACCGATGGCTCGGGCCCCAGGGCCCCCCTTGGGTTCTATGGCTGCTCTGAGGCCTCCCCTGGTGAGTGTGGACAGGGAGCTGAAAGTCAGAGGTACAATGGGTTGGGGGTACCCTTGATCCTGGCCTGATGGGCTATGTCTAAGTCTGCCTTTTCCCTGGCTTTGCATATCTCTGACTTATCACTGTCTGACTCTATACCTCTCCCTGTATTTCTGCGGCCGAATCTTTGTTTTTCTTTCTTTTTGTGAAAAAAATATAGAAACACATGCTGTGGGTGTATTTCTATCTCTATACTGCCATTTCTCCTTTGATTATCTCTCCGTTTTTCTGTCTTGATGTCTTTGTCCTATCCATCTGTCCCTCCCTCCCTCCGTGTGTGTTTGTGTGTGCATGCGCACGCACGTGCCTGCCTTTGTTTCTCTGTCCCTGCATCTGTCTCCAACTAGAGACTCCTGTCTGTCTAAATATCTCTTGCTTGCTCTCTGGCCACCAGGCCCTTGCTTTGTTGTACAGGAATGGGACTTAAGTTCTGAGCCTTGAGCTGACACCCCTCGTTCCTTCCCCTTGCCACAGGAAGAGCCAGCAACACCCCGAGAACTGGGCCTAGGCCTGGGGTTGGGCCTGAAAGAGAAGGAAGAGGCAGTGGTGGCCGCAGCAGCTGGGCTAGAGGACGCTAGCACAGCAGTAGCTGTCGGGGCAGGAGGTGCCCCAACTGGCCCTGCTGTCATTGGGCCCAGCCTACCACTGGCTCTTGCCATGCCTTTGCCTGAGCCTGAGCCTCTGCCCCTCCCTCTGGAAGTTGTGCGAGGCCTGCTGCCCCCACTACGCATTCCTGAGCTCCTGTCTCTGCGTCCTCGACCCCGGCCCCCACGGCCTGAGCCACCTCCTGGCCTGATGGCTCTTGAGGTAAGCAGTGAGTATCGTAGTGGGGGGACAGAAAGGGCTGTGAGGGTGGACAGGAGCCCATGGCCTTCTACACACAGAAACACATGTAGTCCTCTATCAATGGAGGTAGGAAGGACCCGGGAAATTGAAGGGACTTGGAGGACATTGGGGTGAAGGTGGCAGGCACACATACCCCATACCCAGAAGCATATCTAGTCCTTTAACTATGGGGGCAAGAGGACCAGGGGGCAAAGGAAAATGAGAGGAGGGCAGATGGGGCCAGAAGACTCCAAAATGAAGCCTTTGCACCTCGTCACCTTTCTTCTGCAGGTCCCAGAACCCCTGGGTGAGGACAAGAAGAAAGGAAAGCCAGAGAAATTGAAACGCTGCATTCGCACAGCAGCTGGGAGCAGCTGGGAAGACCCCAGCCTGCTGGAGTGGGATGCAGGTAAATGGGCCCAAGTCCTGGGTCAGGAATTGCTCAACCAAGGTCAAGGCAAGCCCTCTTCCTTGGGGCAGTCACAGAGGAGGTGAACCAGGTAACTCCACAACTGCCTCCTGTCTGTAGGGCGGGCACTGTTGTTAGTGCATCTCATGGTGGACTAGGCCATGGTTCTGAGGGACATGCCGTCATCCAGCCACTGAACAGAACCTGGTGGGGTGACCCGCACCTTCGGTCTTCTGGCTGCTGTTATATTTGCGAGGGGCCTGGCTTGCTAAAGGTGAAAGAGCATTCTTTTTTTCTCCCAACTTCTTATGAAAAATGTCAAACAGTGAACTACACAGTGAAGACCCATATATATACCACCTAGATTCAGCAGTTAATAATTTGCTATATTTACTTTATCTCTCTATATGCATGTATGTATGTTTTTTGGATTTTTGTTCAATCATTTGAAGCAAGTTATAAATTATCACTTCACTCATAAATACCTCAGTATTCATATCTTTAGAAAAGTAACATTCTCTTTGACCATTAACACATCTAAGAAAACTGACAATAATTTTATGGTATCCCATATTCCACTTATACTCAAATTTACCCAGTTCTCCCCAAACTATCTGTTATAGCCACTTTCCCCCAAACCAGAATACATGCAGTTTTGTGTCTCTAGATTATCTTTTAATGAGAATGGTCTCCCACTAAGTTTTTCAAGCCAGTTGTCTTGTAGAAGGTGCCACCCTCTGAGTTTGTCAGGTTGTTTCCTCCTGGGTTGGCCTAACTTTCTCTCAAAGAGCACCCGTACTTACCACAGAAGCCATGGGCAACCACGACAGTAGCTGAGAAAAGGGACCTACCTCCCATCCCAGTCCTTGACTTCTGCCTCTTCTCCTGGGACCATCTACCCACCCCAGAGTAGGGCCATGGCAGCATAGGCCCCAAGGCTGTAGGCGCTAGTTCGTGACATTGGGAAAGTCACTTAGCCATTCCCAGCCACATTTTCCTCATCTCCAACAAGGGGCTAGTAACAACAGTATGTATCTCCTGGAGAAGGAATTCTTTGCACACGAGCATGTTCCGTTGAGGCCCAGGGGATATGCCCAGGAATGGCAGCTAAAGTCAACCTTGGAGAAGGATTGGGCAGTGTGTCCACATTTCAGAGGGAATTAGAATGGGCTTTGCAGAGGAAGCAGAGCTAAGGAAAGATGAAGTCTGTGGTATTGGGTTGCCATTATGAGGTACTAGGGTGCCATTTTAGTGTACTGCAGTGCCAGGCCCAGGGGATGTCCAATGGGAAAGTGTCCAGGAGACCAAGGAATGCCAGGGGCTCAGAGGAGAGGCCAGGGCTGGGACAGAGTTGGGGCTTCATCATGGGAATGGGTGAGATGGCCCTAGAGTGGTAAAAGGCAGTGCAGGTAATTAAAAATAAGGACTCTAGAGCCAGATGCCTGAGTTCTTATCCCAGCTCTGCCACTTCCTGGTTGCGTAACTGTGGGCAGGTGGCTTGATCTTTCTGTGCCTCAGTATAAAAGGATAGTTGGGAGTACTAGATGTGTTAAAACCTCATGAGTGCTTAGCAGCCTAGCACAGGGTAAATACCATGCAAATGTTGGCTGTTATTACTAAGGGGGCCTCGACAGACTGCTGGGGATACAGAAGGAGGAGGGCTTGGGGGTGCCTCCAGAGGAAGTGGGGCCATTTAAATAAGGCAGACACTGGGCTAGGCATCTGCATCCTCTGACCTCCTCTCTCCCAACCCCAGATGACTTCCGGATCTTCTGTGGGGATCTGGGCAATGAGGTGAACGATGACATCTTGGCACGCGCCTTCAGTCGTTTCCCATCCTTCCTTAAGGCTAAGGTGATCCGCGACAAACGCACGGGCAAGACAAAGGGCTATGGCTTCGTTAGCTTTAAGGACCCCAGCGACTATGTGCGCGCCATGCGTGAGATGAATGGTAAATGAGGCCTTCCCTAGGGACAGTGGGTGTGACAGGCCTCTGGCTTAAACCCAAACCCAAGCCTGACCTTGAATTCTCCATTCCCACAGGGAAGTATGTGGGTTCGCGTCCCATCAAGCTGCGCAAGAGCATGTGGAAGGACAGGAACCTGGATGTAGTGCGCAAGAAGCAAAAGGAGAAAAAGAAGTTGGGCCTGAGATAGGGTCTGTGGCCGGGCACCCGCTCCCACCCGGCCGGGCGCTGGCTCTTCCCCACAATTCTCTTTGGAAAATCCCCAACTATCCATCCACCCATCCTCCCCAAAACCAGTTTCAATAAATTTTCGTTTATTTCCATCCCTGGTTGGACTTGGAAGCACTCTTTGGGGTGCAGGGCTTGGCATCGCCCTATCTGAGAATCATGGGGGCCTTGAAAGTTTACCCAGGCAGACATGCAGATGGGCATTTTTCTGTCCCAACCAAGTACCCATTACATCTTCTGGAAACTTCTTAAGTGTACTCTGAGTGCAGTCCATTTCACAGAAGAGGAAGCGGAGGCTTATGGCGAGGCTTGAAGCCAAGCCAAGGCTCAGACCCATGTTCTTCGGACTCAAACCTGTGTTGTCAGCACCAAGGAGGGGATTTTATGGGCCCTGACCTTCTGGAGCTCACAGCCTTCTAGGCTTTCATCTGTTCGGCAAAGTCACCGAGGGCCTACACAGTGCTAGAGACAGCGGTGACTGAAACAGTCCTGGGCCCTCTTCCCTCAGAGCTCCTGGTCCAATGGCAGAAGATAGGCCTATTGCCAGACAGTGACAGCTCAGAGTGGTCAGGGTTGGGATGGGGAGGCCCAGGGTGCAACCTGGGAGTCAAAGAGGGCTCCCTGGAGGAACTGGCCACTTCTGAGACACATTTTCTCCCAGTCAGCAGTTATCAACCTCTGGATCACTGAGGCTATTTTCCAGTTTCTTCACTCTGCCTAACCCCAGCCAGCTTCTCTTGTACATGTCTGTGTGGGTCTCCTCGAGTGTTTCTCTGTGAGCATTCTTCTGTTTTGTCTCTCTGTGTCTCATTCAATTCTCTATCTGTGAGTCTCTCCCGCTCCCTCCCCCATCTCTTTCCCAGCTCCAAGCTCGTCTGCCTGTCTGAAGAAGTGTCCATGTGGGCTTTGAACAGCAGACTGGGATTTTAGACTTTACCCTGAAGGCAGCAGCCAGCCCCAAGAAGCTAAAACAAAGCTCAAGCAGGGAACTGGCATCGTGGGTCTATACCCTAGAAAGAGCCCTGAGACTTCTGTGGGCTGGAGTTCTGGACAGAAGCTGGGGTAAGGATGAGGCAGAGGAGGGAGATTGCATTGTTCGAGCATGAGGAGGGATGAGTGTCTTCTAGGGTCACAGCCAACAAACAGAACCCTGGATTGGGAGGGAGCCTGGGGAGAGGGGGAAGCAATGCCAAGTCCTCTCAGGGAAGCTGGTCACCCAGGAGAGGTGTCAAATTTCCTCTGTTCCTGTCTTCCTCCCTTACTGCCCCCTCTCTGATGTCACATTTTCCAATCTGGTCAGAGGGGTGAGGGCCTTCTTCCTCAGAAGGAAATGCCCTTTAGCCCCCTGCCACCTGGGCTGGACCACCCAACCCCCGGATCCTCAAACCCCACCCCCACATCACTAGCCCTCCCTACTCCTGACCTGCTTCTGCTCATTGTAACCATGGGGGCAGGGGAGGAAATGAGAAGGAGAATGATTCCAGAAAGGAGGATTTTAAATGTGTGCATTTAAGTCCTCCTGAGCACAGGGAGAGAAACATCAATCGTGGGGTTGAGAGACAGATGGACGGATGGAGGAATGTAGCAAGCAGAGATGAAGAGATGAGGAGGGAGGCAGAAAGATGAAGAGGTGAGAACTGTAGATCAGAAGCAGTACAATGGGACAGGAGATGGAGAGAAAGCTCAGAGAGAGACGGACACAGACAGACAAGGAGATGGGGAGAGAGATAGGAACACTTAAAAACAGGCCTGGGGAAGGACAGACTTATCAGGGGAGACTGGGTAACAAGGCCTCACTGGAGTCAGGGTTAGTGCAACAGAAACCCAGAGCCAGGGACACTAACCCAGGGCAGAGAGACATGGAGAGACGGACATACAGACAGGAGAGGACAACTTCAGGGGAGGAAGTTTAGGTCCTAGTGGGCACAGCAGGGTATGACTCCCTTCAGGCCTCTGGGTCAGATAGATAGAAGACCCAGTGATGCCCAAAGGCTCTGTGGCTCGCCCAATCCTGGGCCGGATCCCAGTACCTCCCCAACCCATCCACTGTTGTAACATAGTAAGGGGCTCTCCTTCTTGAGGCCCAGTTTCCTTTCTGTAACATGGAAATGAGCAGTGCCAACACCCCCATACCTCCCACCCACCCCCAACTGGCAAGCGGTTAATGATCAAGCTGAGTAAATATTGGAAAATGACCATATTAAAGAGGTTATTTTTAATGGTAAATATTTACTTATTAATATAGCAGGATGGGTACAAGCACAGGCTCTGAAGCCAAGCCACCTAGGTTGAGGGTTGCCAAATTTAGAAAATAAAAATACAGGACACCTAGTTAAATTTGCACTTCAGATAAACAATTTGTTGTCATATGTCCCAAATATGGCATGTATGTATGTATATGTTGCATGTATACATGGTCTTTTTGAGGGGGGGGGTTGCTTAATCATTTGTTGCAAGTAACAGACATCATTACAAT
>NW_006431909.1:784278-804518 GCF_000325575.1 Pteropus alecto | reverse complement strand
ACCCCCATTCCTCCCACCCACCCCCAACTGGCAAGCGGTTAATGATCAAGCTGAGTAAATATTGGAAAATGACCATATTAAAGAGGTTATTTTTAATGGTAAATATTTACTTATTAATATAGCAGGATGGGTACAAGCACAGGCTCTGAAGCCAAGCCACCTAGGTTGAGGGTTGCCAAATTTAGAAAATAAAAATACAGGACACCTAGTTAAATTTGCACTTCAGATAAACAAATAATTTGTTGTCATATGTCCCAAATATGGCATGTATGTATGTATATGTTGCATGTATACATGGTCTTTTTGAGGGGGAGGGTTGCTGAATCATTTGAAGCAAGTTACAGACATCATAACATTTCACCCCTAAATATCAGTTTCATTTCCTTATAGAGACATCTTTCATATCATACCATTATCACAAATAAGAAAATTAATAATTCTGTATCATATTCAGTTCATACTCAAATTTCCCTATTTATCCCAAACCATTGTAGCATGGAAAGGCGTGGACTCTGGAGATGAAGAGAAGTAGAAGTCAGCCTGCCTCAATTTCCCCTTTTATAAAAAGGGAGATAAGACTAGTATCTACCTCACAAGATTAAATGAAGGCCCATGGCACTGTTAGTGGCATGCAATGAGCCCTCAATAAATGTTAGCTATTAGTATTATTGTTGTTATTGTTTATATTATTGATGCTATTGTTATCATGATTGACACTCCTCGGGAGCAGCCCCAGAACATTCTTCTCAAAGCCCTCGGAAGAGAACTTTGGTCGGCTATCCGCGTCAGCTTCACCCCACCCCACCCCCACCGCCGCAGTCCCCCTGTGGTTTGTGACGTCGTTCGACCACGTCCCGACCGAGGGTCTGGCCGGAAATCCCCCTTCCTGTTGCAGATAAGCTTGCCGTAGCCCAGCTGACCTGACCCCAGACCCTCCTCTCCCCACCACCCCCCATGTCGCAGGATCAAGTCCCCAAGACGGAGAACCTGTCCACAAGCCCCCTGCCCCACCCCTATCACCCTGTAAACACCCTCTGCACCCCCTGTCACCCAGCCTGCTGTTCCCCAGGCTCCTGTCCAAGTCCAAGCCACCCCTGTAGCAAGACAGCCCCAGCGGTGGGCCATCCCTGGAAGAGGGGAAGTGTGGCTCGGCCCCGCCCCGGCACCCTGCAACTCGACCCCAGCTTCGACCCCCAGCTCTGACGTCTTGGAAAATTTCCTTCTGCAAGGCCCCCAGGGGAGGGGGTGCATGCTATGAAATGAGGCTGAGACCCCCAGCTGGGGGCAGAGGGATCCGCCAGAGGTGAGCCATGAACTGGGGACTGGAGGTCTGGGGCCCTAGACTCCTGGGTTTGTGGAAAGGGCTGAGGTCCCTCACCCATGGTCTGAGAGAAAAGGACACTGGAGGCCAAGATTCCAGAGTCCAGGGGAAGAAGGGAGCAGAGTCCTGGACTCCTCGGTCTGAGGGAAACCAGGGCTGGGTGCCCAGACTGCCGGGTTCCTAAGAATCACCAGCTCACCCTGTGCCTTCCCCCTGCACCCACCCAGAACATTCACAACGTGCACCCATGGACTTGTGGAACTGGGATGAAGCATCGCCACAGGAAGTGCCCCCGGGGAACAGGCTGTCAGGGCTGGGTAGGCTGCAATGGGTGTGTGTGGCGAGGGAAGGGGGTGCCGGGTGCTGGCGAGCCTCCGCTGACCCTGACAGGCCCTAACCTCCTGATTGCAGAAGGAGCTGAGCTCGGCTTCTATTTCCATGAACTGGCGCTCCAAGGAAACACGCTGACAGAGGAGACATCCTGGAAAGGTGTTTGTGGGCTGGGACTCCTGAGTGCTGGGGAAGGTGAGAGGCTGGGCCCTTAGGTCTGAGGGAGGAAGGGGGCGTGCCTGGACTCCTGGGGTTGAATGAGGAGAGGGCTGCAGGCTTGAACTCTTGAGGTTGAAAGAGGAGGGCCCTGGGGTCCCAAGTCCTGGACCTGAGATAGTAGGGCCTGGGGGTAATAATGACCCTCAGTCCCTGACCAATAAAGACTACTGGGTGAGTGGTTGGGGCGGGGGGGATCTCTAGTCATTCCTCACACACTTTCTCAAATTCAACTACGTCCTTATCCCTCGCAGGGCCGCCGCCACAGCGGGACTGGAGTTCTGCGTCACCGCACCCAGAAGCTCCATGCGGGGCGGGTGAGTGTCAGGAGAGGCGGGAGGAGGGGCCTGGGTCCTCCACCGTGGTTGAAGTTTAGCCTCCCTGATCTTTGAGGGAGAACGGAGCTAGGACGGGGGGACGCCTGTGTCTTCCAGGTGACCTGGCCTAGATCCGAGAGCCCGGGGCCTCAGGCGCCAGCGCCGAGAGCTTCGATTCCTACAACTACCGAGGGGGCCGAGGAGTGGGACGCCTGAGCTTCCCTCACTCGGGGTCTGTTCCTCCTCACAGAACACACCTCTCGGGCTCTTCCATGGTCGGGAGACTGGACTCACATGGCTTGCACCCGCTCAGAAGCTTGGAGCAGCGACTCGCCGGCCCTCGGCCCCGCCCCTTCTAGCCTGAACCCCGCCTCCTTCGCGGGGTCTAATGGGGTTGAGGGCCAGGACTACACCACCTCCTGGAAAGGAGCCAACTGGTGTTCGCGCGCCCCCGCCGCAGCCAGCACCACTAGCTGGGACTGTTCTATTGGCTCCGACGGCGCCACCTACTGGGGCAAGGGCTTCGGCGAGGAGCCGCGCGCCGACTACACCACGTCGTGGGGCGAGGCTGCCTGCGGCGACTATCCCACCCACTGGGACTCGGGGCTGCATATGGATTGCACCACCTCTTCGAAGCAGTACCAGAGTTCAGATATCACCATTTGCTCCGAACCGAGCCAGCAGTCGGACCGCACAACTTTGGCTCGTTACTCCAAAACTAACCACCGAGGTGAGAGGTCTGACAGACTTCGTCTAGGGGAGCCAAGCCGGAGTCTAGTAGGCGAGGCCAAGCGCCTAAGGAGGCGGGACCCAGGAAACTAGCAGCGAGGGTGCGGGGCTTAGCTACCTAAGGACTCGAGAGAGGAGAGAGTGGTGGACCTCACTCCTGAGTCCTGAGGGAGAGGAGGATTAAGACACTGATAGTTTTCCTAGGGAGCAAAGGACTAAGACCTAGGCTCCCGGCTTAGGTGAGAGGAAAGAGATGAGGGTCTGGATACCTAGGTCTCCGAGGTGAGGCAGCTAAAACTCCTAAATCCCAGATGGGGGCCCCCGATGCCTTGGTCCCCGAGAAGGAGGAGATTCGGACTCCTAAGTCCCGAGTTGGGAAGAACTGGACCCTTGGACCTCCGAGGTGAGGGAGCCTGGACTCCTGGGTCGTCGAAGCGACATGGACTGGGGCCAGGAAGCCTGAGTGCCTACTTCCACCCTGCAGGTCCCATTCAGCTGTGGCAGTTCCTTCTGGAGCTGCTTCAAGACGGGGCGAGTAGCAGCTGTATCCGCTGGACCGGCAACAGCCGCGAGTTCCAGCTGTGCGACCCCAAAGAGGTGGGGCAGCTTCCCAGACCGGCCCCAGTCTCTTGATTAACCTAGCCCCGCCATTTATTTTTCCTAGTCCTTGGCCCCGCCCCAGCCTCGTCTCACCTCAACCCCACTCGGCCCCGCCTAACCGGTGTCGGGATCACACCCATTCCCGCCCCCTCCCGCCCTCCTAGACTAAACCCCGCCTCCGCCATAGGTGGCGCGGCTGTGGGGGGAGCGCAAGAGGAAACCCGGCATGAATTACGAGAAGCTGAGTCGAGGCCTGCGCTACTACTACCGCCGCGACATCGTGCGCAAGAGCGGTGGGCGCAAGTATACGTACTGCTTCGGGGGCCGCGTGCCCTGCCTGGCTTCTCCCGACCGCGAAAGAGGTGAACAGGGAGCAGCGACCCAATAAAAATATCCCGTCAAACCTCGTCTGCGTGCTGTCTGCATCCTTCCCACTGATACTGATTAGACCCTCTGGGGAGCCTGTGTGATCCCAAGACACACCGTGACCAAAACACCCAGACCTTTAGAGGACCTACTATGTGCTCGCTGTGTAACGGTACTTGCAAAAGAATTAAACTCAGTCCCCATAGGACTTACTGTGTCCCTGCCCTGTGCTAGGACTTGTAAAAAAAAAAAAAAAAAAAACCAGCCCCAATCACTAACTTGCGAGTTTACCTACTCTGCCCCCCTTGAAAAGAGTACTGCGGGTCCAGAAAGGGCTTACTGTGTGCCTTCCGGTGCTAGGGACTATCAAGGAATTAGACTTAATGCTTACCCCTCAAAACAACGTATTCTTTCCACCCTCCAAGTTGAGGGACATAGAACTCAGACCTAGACCCCAAGGACAGTCTACCCCATTCTGGGAACCACTGAACCCCTAAAGAGAGCCTGCTGAGTGGTCCTCCTATGGAAGACGCTGGGGATTCAGCAGTGACCAAGACAATTCTGGACCCTGCCCTTAGGGAGTTCACCACAGTCCAGTGAGGAGACAGACCCATCACCAGACTGGGACAGCCCACAGTGTTCAGGGCTGGGATGGGGAAAATCCAGGGCATTGAGAGGGCCCACAAGGACAGACCTAGTCTGACCTAGTCTGGGGTAGGGGAGGTCAGGGAAGGCTTTCTGGAGGAGAAAACAGCTGTTTTGAAAAGTCAGGTAGGCAAAGAGTTCCAGGCAGAAGAAACAGCACGAGTAAGGGCCTGGAGATGGATCTCACAGCATTGTTCAATGAACTAAAATATCAGTGTGGTTGGAGAGTGGATCACTGGTCAATTCACAAAGGATGTGTGATGCCATGGTAAGGAGCCTGGACTTTGTCATGAGGGTACAGGAGAGTCATGGAGGGGTTAGGCAGATCTCACTGAAGAGGGTGAATGCAGGCATATAAACAGGTAGTTCCACAAGTAATTACAATGCTGATGAACGCAGAATGTGTAAGAGGCCCCAGACCAAATGAGACCTGGACATCGCATCCAACAGAGTACGTGGGAAGCATTGAAGGCCAGACCAAGAGGAGGGATGAAAGCCGTTCTCTTTTACAGCTCTTTCTTCCAGTCCCCAGGAGGCACTTTATTCACACAAGAAATTCACTCCTTTGACAAATATTTATAGAGCATCTCCTATGTGCCATGCGATATTTTAGGTGCTGGAGATACAATGGTGCATAAGACAGACAAAAGTTGCTCCTTTATGGTTTTCTCTTATATCGAGGGAGACAAAAAAAGGTAAACACAATAAAAAGAAGAATATAGTATGTGATAAGTGCTATGGAAAAATAAAGTAGGGAAGGGAAATAGAGACTGACAAGATGGCAACTTTAAATATTGGGTCTTAGAAGGACTCACAGAGAAGGTGATAGATGAGCAAAAAGTTGAGGTGAGGGAGGGCCAGCTGTGAAGATTATTTCAGGCCAAGGGGATAGCAAATGCAAAGGCCCTTAGGGGGAAGCCAGTCTGCATGTTTAAGAAACTTTGAGGAAGCCAGCTCCCAGGATGAAGCACTGAGAGTAAGAAGAGGGGTAGGAGACGTTGACTTAAGCAAAGAGGTAAACTGAGGCAAGCTCAAAAAAGATGAGTTTATTTGGGAATAGCAGAGAAATTGCCATTTGAGATGGGCAAACTGAAGCAAGCTACAGTCAAGTCCAAAGAGATAGGGAAGGTCAGCTTTTATTAGGTTTCAGGAGGAAATTGGGGAGAGTTGTTTTGAATAAAAGTTCATTGGAATAGAACAAGCTTTGGGGTTGTAGTTTCTCATTGGCTGCAAGCAGGGGTTAGTGTGTTGTTGCTGCTGCAGGGAGGAATTTTCTTTAAAAAAAAAAAAAAAAGCGGGAGATGAAATTCTCATGTAAAAATGTCCTCCTTTGAACCAGAAGGAAAGGAACATTCTTATGATCACGGACAAGTGGTTGAGACCCAAAGAATTTTATGCAAAGAATTCTATACAAACAGACCTCATTAAAATAATTCTTATCTCTATTTTTCCTACTGGTTTTGCAGGCTGCAACGAATGGTACACGCATGAGTTTTCCCTTCATGACTTCCTGACTCCATTTTGAATAAGGTTTCCTTTACCAGTTTTTACAGAGAGGAGGGTATAAAGGGCGCAGGTCATGTGTACCAACGGTGTAGGTCATGTGTAAGGACTTTTGCCTTAGACTTAAATAGTCAGAACAGCCACCAGGGTAAGGTTCTGGGCTAAGGAGGTAAGTGATCTGATTGAGGTGTTAACAAGGTCCTTCTGGTTGAGTGTACTGATTATGAAGCGCAGTAGGAAAGCCAGGAGCACAAGGAGTGGACTCTTGTAATAGTCCAAGGTGGAGGTGCTGGTGGTTGAACCAGAAGCGGTATAAGATTCTGGGTATATTTTAAAAGGCAAACCCAACATTTCTTGCTAGATCAGCTATGGGGTTTGAGAGAAAGTAAGAGTCAAGGACAACTCTGTCCGGAACAGAGTTGCCATTTCCTGAGACTGACCAATTTCTGCCAGACCCTTCACAGAACCGAGTTTTAACTTTTAACCCCTCTTCTTCATGATGCAGGACTAGTTTCTGATGCCACAGTCACCCAAATCTTTGTTCATTTGTGCCTTCAGAAGTTTGGAGGTAGAGTCTGGTCACTCCTCATTACGTGACAAATGACCCTGGGAAAAAGATTGGTTCCTTTCTATACCCTAACAATTGATTCCATAGCAATCATAATGAGGGTACGGATTTTTGCCTTTTGTTCAACGACACATCCGCAACCCTTATAGAAGTACCTGGCACAGGTAAGCGTTCAATAAATAATTCTTGCACGAAAAAGTACTTCCGCTTGGATATTTTCCCAGGCTCACTCTCCAGCCAGCCCCAGGACCCAGAAAGCCTTTCTCCAAGTAAAGCCAGGGAGGTGACAAGAACCTAGAACAGGGTGGCGTCCCAAGCCCCAGCTAGGAGCCCTTCCAAATGCAACGCAAGCTCGTGATTGGGTCTGAGGTGATGATGAACAGGCATTCAGTCCAATAGAGGATCGGAGTTCACATGGATGGGCGTGGCCGCCTCTCCGTGGGCGCTCTAGCCCCGTGGAAGACTCCCCTATAGCCCGCCTCGCCCGGCTTCCGGCCTGTCTTAATTCCGCTTCCGGTCAAGCGGAATCGTCTTTGCTGAGGGTCACATTGAGCTGCGAGCTGTTTCAGGGGCGTCTTTAGGTGAGTGTCGAGGGCTCGGGAATCCGATGCCCTTTCCTGGGAGACTGAGGAACCAGACCGTAGTTTCCCCGAGAATGAGATGAGGTTTTCGGCCGGCGGCATTCGGCCTCCCGGGGCCCTGTTATATTAGTAGTCATAGCAAACGATTATTTAGTTCTTTCTTAATGACGGGCAACATTCCAAGCGACTTATATTAATTCCTTTAGTCTTCCCTCCAGCCCTATGAAGTAGATCCTGTGATTGTCCTTTTCGACAGTGAGGCAACTGAAGCGCAGAGATATTAAGCTCCTTAGACAGCGACCAGTATTTGGACTCAGTAGTTTAGACTGCAGTGCTCTTAATCACCCGGCCACAAGCGTGGCCCCCGCGGCTTGCCTGGGTTGCATCCTAGTTCCCTGGTGTCAGGCCCCTCCTCTACCCCTTGGATGTTGAAGAGGCCGCATTGTCATCGCGGATCTACTCTCACTCCCAGATAGCGGGTCAAGATCTCTCCCCACATTACTGTTCCGACCGCGTCTGTATCCCAGCGGCTAGTGTGTTCATCCTCCCACCCCTAGTCCCACTTCCCTCCTTCCCCCCAGGTCCCCTAGGTCCCCACCTAGACTACCTTGGATGTTTGAATTTGCATACCTCAATGTAATCCCACTACTCTTCGAATTCTCTGGAATAGACACTTTTTTTTTCACATTCCTTGGTGAAAACTGTGTGCCATCTCACAAGAGACATAGCAGAGGATTTTAATCCTGGGTCCACAGAATCGATAGAATTCAAGGGGTGTTAGTACTCGAATGGGGAGGGAGAATTACATCTGTATTTTTACTAATCTCTAATTGGAATGTAGCATTTCTTTCAGTTAGATATGGCAACAGCAACCTCAGTAGTAGTAGCAGCATCTGTGACTGTCAGCATTCAAAATCATAGGTCATCTTATATCAATCATGTTATGGTTGCTGGTGTCACAAAATATTTACACTCATGATTGTTTCAAAATTGTGGTAGTTAATAAATCCTCAGCGACATAAAACTGGTTTTCTTTGTGAGCATGTGCAATTTTTTAATGCATTCAAACATATTCTGAAGGGTTCATGGCACCAAAGACGTTAAGAACCTCTGCAATGTAGATTATGTCAATGATTGAGTACAGCTCCACCACTTGTATGCTGTATGGCCTTGAGAAGTCATTTAAATCACTGTCCCTTGACTGTGAAACAGTGATAGTAATAGTTCCTACCTTTTAAGATAGCTGTGGGAATAAAGCATTTGTAACAGCACCTGGCCTGTAGTAAGCACTCAATGAGTGTTAGTGTTATTTTGTGACAGATAAGGCCTGATTTTACCTAGGAGTTGACTCTTCAGACCTTGCTGTGACTTCCACATTTAGGTGTATGGATTTGCCCTGCCCTTCACCTCTGTGTGTATATGTTGAGAGGGAGGGTGTGGTGGCTTATTCATACCCAGCCCATCTTCTGTGTCTGAGCCCCACTTGGGCATGGGTGGACTGACATGCCCAGCCTTCCCCCCACCACCAACCCCACCCCTAGAATGCCTGCCAGCACTCTTTGCCTCCAGGAGTCAGCAACATGGCAGAAGACATCAAGACCAAAATCAAGAACTACCAGACTGCCCCTTTTGACAGCCGCTTCCCCAACCAGAACCAGACCAGGAACTGTTGGCAGAACTACCTGGGTAAGCAAGGCATGGAGAAATGCAAACCTTCCCCTGGTCCTACACCTGAAGTTGCTTACCTCTTGCTTCATTAGGACCCATGCATTCCAGGCTTTCGCTCTTCTATTTTGGACATCCTGCCTCGCAGGGCCCATGCCCCTTGTCACCAGCTGTGTTCAAGATCTGCACCAGTGCCACAAACTTTGTTCCTACGTGATTTTTTTTTTTTTAAAGGTTTATTTGTGTGTGTGATATACATACATACAGGAAGTACAGAAAACAATGTGCAGCTAAATTAACAATTTTAAAGTGAACCCCTGTGTAATTATAACCTGGTTAGAAAAGTAGATATTACCAGGACTCTGAATTCCCCTGCCAACTGTGGGCCCTGTCTTGAACACAACACCCCACTCTCCCCACTAGAGATGTAACTCTACTGACTTAAGGGAATCACATTTTGGTTTTCTCACTGCATTTGTGAACTTTATAAATACCGTATTTACTCTTTCGTGTTTAGATTTCTTAATCAACAGTTTTGAAGATTGTTCTATACTGTGTCGTGTAGTTTGTTAATTTTAACTGCTTTACAGTTTTCCAGTTTATTCGTGGACACTTGAGTAGTTTCCATGTTGGGGCTTTTACAAATGATGCTGCTATAAATGTTCTTATAGATGTAATTTGATGTCCACGTGGATGCTTTTCTCTCTAGGGAATGTGCCCAGGAATGGAATACCTGTAGTAATTTTTTTTTAAATTAATTGCCTACTTTTAAAATCCAGATTATCCCCCTCCTATCTTCCTCTCTCAGACTCCACCATCTTAGCATCAAGACCACCTTCCCCTTCATTTGCCTCAGTTCTGAAGTTCCATAGTCCCCAAACATGCACATCATGTTGCCCCATCAATCCTTACCCCAAGGTTTTCAAGTTGAACAGCAGTTCTCTGGGGACTGTCAAGTCAATTTAGTGAGGTTTATCTACCCCTTTTTAGTACGCTTGTAAGGGTATGCATTCTTTGTGAAACGTGTCTGTGTCTGTATCTGTGTGTTCGTATAACTGGTTGTGATACTCTGAAATACTCTAAAAGTATTTCTGTGAGTTCTGTTCAGAAATGCGTCCAGCCTTTTGTCTGGGCTGACCCTGAATCTCTTTTTTCACAGACTTCCACCGCTGTGAGAAGGCAATGACCGCTAAAGGGGGTGATGTCTCCGTATGTGAATGGTACCGGCGTGTGTACAAGTCCCTCTGCCCCATATCCTGGGTATGTGACTCTTACTGAGGCCCTTGGGATGCTTGGGTGGGGTCCTAGGAGAGGGGAGTGTGGTGACTTGGTGGGAGCTCATCTGCAAGAGGCAGAGGGAGGACAGAGCATCACACTGTCCATGGAATTTGGCCTTTCTTCTTCCTAGAATTGCTTCCCTTTCCTTCTTTAACTGACCCTCAATTATTCAGAGCTCTTAGCCAAGGCAACCAGGGCAGTTTTCTTGCTAGATCCATCTTGTTCATGTACTCTGCAGATATGTACTCAGTGTAGTGTCTTTGTCCCTGTGGAGCTCACCATCTTGTGCATCCTGTTCTTTTATATTATGAACATTTTCAAATATACATAAAAGTAGAGAGAATAATTCAGTGACCCCAAATATACCCATTACCCAAATTGAGTTGTATCAAGATTTTTTCACATATCCTTCATCTATCTCTTTTCTTTTTCTTTTTTCCTTTGCTGAAGTTTTCTGAAGCAAATCCCAGACATGTCATTTTACCCTAACCTACCTCGGCATCTCTAAAAAATACAAATGCAGTAAGGCAGTCCTTTTAGCCGTGATCTGACTAGGCCTTTGTTACTATTTAAAACTCTCTGCCATACCCTCTTTTTTAAATAAAGAGTTTATGTTTAACATTATCCTAATTCATCAAGTCAAAGATCCCATTGACTATAAGAAACATTGAGAGATGTGCAAATCTTTTTTTTTTTTTAATGCTGGAAATGAATATAACAAGAGTGCCGATTTCAGCAATGTTAAAATGAAATACCATGTGTCTTAGAATCAAAATACGATACTATTACAAAAGTAGTAGTGCTCATTTAAAAAAAAACAACAAATGTGAGCAATACAGTAAAATAAAGAGTAGAACCCCTCTTGTGTTCCCCAGTCCCTCTCTCCGGAGGTAACTACTGTAACTGATTCCCTTTTTTTCTATATATAAATTTATCATATATAAGCTTGTGGCACTTTGTATGTATGTATGGGTCATACTATATATTCTGTTTTATAACTTTGGCTTGTCAGTATGTCTTGGAGCCTTTTTTTTATTTTAATGACAATTCATATAGATCCTCCTTATTCATTTTATTAGCATATACAATGCGTAATACAGATGCTTTTATTTAACTGGTCTCCTTTTGATGGAGATTGTGTTCTAATTTTTCAGTATTTTAAGCATCTTCGATGTACATTGTTGGGGCTTATTTCTTGAGAACAAATTGCCTTAATGGCACTCTTCCCCGGCTCACTTTGTTTTCTTCTCACCTTTCTGGCCACACTGTCTCAAGTGTCTTTGAGTACCCTGTGCCCTCAGGATTTCTCCTTGACCCTGGATGATCTTTGGTAACGTGATGTTTTGATCTCCTAACATCCCCCCTCCAGCCTCAGGGCCTGCATTGGGTGTGTGGTGGACAGGATGCTAGGATCATGCTTCCAGTGCCGGTGTTGCCCCACACCCCAGTTACCACGACCTGGGCCTGCCCTTACTTGAGGAGCATTAGATCGTGTGGTTCATCTGCTTAGATGCCAACTGTGTCTGCCCTGTTAGGGCTGTATGTAAATGCACTCGGCACATGTCCATTTATACCTAGTAGCCCTGGTTCCTTTACTTCAAAAACTTGGTGAAGTAAATATAGGTGTTTTGTTATTGCTATTGCATTTATTTTTTATAAGCAGTATAATCACTTTACAGAAACTTAAAAAATAGAGGAAGAGGCAGAAAAATGTCTCTCTCATCTGACCTCGCCAGTAGCATCTTCCAGATGTTTCCTATGGTATTTTTTGTTTGTTTGTTTTTTGTTTTTTAATAAGTCTCTAATCCCAGTATATGGGGGCGGGAGTTCAGCATTTTTCCTATGTGAGCATTTAAGACATTTTTTCCAACTATCTTTTATTTTCTGGTTTAAAAAAACCTTTAGTTTCTCCATGAAAAATTGCGCTGACTTTTTGTAGAATCTTCAAAATGAGAGATTTATATAATGTAAACAGTGAAAGTCCCCTAGTCACCCCCTTCTGAGTCCTAAGTTAACTTTCCTTAGGAATTTGGTATAAATCTTCACTTCCTTTTCTGTGTGCTGATTATGCATATGTGTAGGTGTGTTTTTATGTACTTTTGAAAATGTAGATATGGGTCATACTCTAGATTCTGTTTCGTACTTTGCTTTTTTTTACTTGACATCATTGTAGTCCTATTTTCATGTCAGTGCAATATGCTCAATTATTGGGTAGCCATAATCTTTAATAGTTAAAAGATATTCCCTTCCTCTTTAACTAGACACATTCTTTTTTCACTATTTTAAATGATACTTGAATGTACAATTCCATTGCAGGAAAATCTTCCTCCCTGCCGCCATTTGAATGGTTTCCTTAGTTTCTTTTCATGAAGTGAGATTGTTGGACAAAGGGTAATATACCAAAGAACTAGACCAGCCTGATCCTTTAATTTCAAAGGGGGTGAGGACATAAGCCCAGGAACTTAGAAATTCCTACTTAGAAATGTGGACTGTAGACAATTGAGGGAATCTAGATGAATCCCAGACATGAAAAGATGTTCATCCCACTCAAGTCATCAGGCAAATGAAGCTTAAAATAACAGGTTTATGAAGGTTGGTAGTGCTAAGTGTTGGTAGTTCCATAAACTATCCAGTCACTTTTTAGGTCAGTTTGGCAGGATCTTTCAAAATGAAAAAAAATTATACCCTAGATATCCTACAAAAATGTGCACATACAGTATGTTCATTGCAGAGTTGTTTGTAATGGGGAACATTTGGAAACAACCAAAGTTAGGTCAATGATGATATGTTTATTTTGATCTACATGACAGAATATAGAAAGAGCTCTGAGACTTGTGGGAAAAAGCAAGTTTCAGGACAGTATATAGTATGGCCCTATTTGCGTGTGTGTATTTTAAAACAGAGTATTTGCGATGTGGTCTATGTGTATGTAAATAAAATAGACACATATGGTATGGGCCAGCTACACTGTAAGTGCGTTATATCAGAATAAAGGCAGACATGCTAAAAAAAAATGGAATGAGTATCCTCATTTTACAGAATTGGAAACTGAGGCCCTGAAAGGTTGAATAATTTGCCCAAGGTCACACAGCTAGGAAGTGATGGAGTGGGGATTCAGATTCAGTCTTTCTTATCCGTGCTTTTATCCACTGCCTCTACTGTGTAGCATGTAAATGTGAGTGAGTGAATGTGTGTGTGTATGTGTATGTAAATAATATGCTTCTAGCTGCTTGTAGGAAGGTCCACAAGGAGCAGAGTGTTACTTTTGGGAAGTGTTAACAGTGATATCGGCTTTTCCATCATTTTTTATGTGTATGTGTACATGTGTGATCAACAGTAGTATCACACTCCATATTCCACTTGGCACCTTTTTGAACTTGACTGTATATCTTGGAGAGCCATTCATGCTAGAGCATAGATCAGCTTTACTTTTTTCAAAAATGCCTAGTATCCCTTTTTTCTTCTATTCTGACAAACGTCCTTGAGTATTGACCCTGAAGCACTGCACAGCCACTCTTTAGAAGCTCTGTACCATAGTGAGTCAGTTCATGTCAGCCCATTCAGGACAGTGATCCTTGTCTTTTTGGGTCACTGCTGATTTCCTAGCTTCTGGAACAGTGTAGGTACTAGGGTTACTTGTTGACTAACTGAAGAAATGAACAGGTGGGCAAAGTGAGGAAGACAAAGAAGTCTACCCATCTGGTTTCCCCACAGAGGAAAGGAGTAACACTGGCTGTTTTTCCACAGGTGTCAACCTGGGATGACCGCCGGGCAGAAGGCACATTTCCTGGGAAGATCTGAACTGGCTTCACTCCACCTCTCCTCTGTCTTCCATCCCTCTCCCAGGGAAGCGAGGGTGGACCTGGGTACATCCCACCCTGGGATCCTAAATCGTGGTTTAACTAATAATAAATACTTGTTGGAAAAGTATAAGACTATGTGTGAAAGAGCTGGATGATGAGCAAGAAGCTAGGTTGGAAATAGTGCCTAGACCAGTAAGAGGGGCTTCAGAGTGATTATTTTTTTGTTTCATTTTGTTTTTAATTTTTATTTTATCAAACTTTGACCACTTCCTCTGTGCCAGACAGTAGAGTGAGTGATTATATGAAATAGACTCAAGCCCCTATATATGCTAAAATTTATCTGCATGTTCCTTTAATTATTTGTACATTTTTTAACATGTAATTTTTGAACCACATGAAAATAGTATAATAAAAACTCATATACCCATCGCCTAGCTTCAACAGTTATCAACAAATGACCAGTTTTATCTCTAATTACTCCCTTCCCCCCTAGACAATTTTAAAGTAAATCCTAGAGATCATATTTTATTCAGAAATAAGTGTATGTATCTCTTAGAGATACATGCTTTTAAAAACATAATCACAGTACTATTATTACACCTAAGAAATTAACAATTCATAATAATATCCAATAAGCAGTCTTTTGCACAGTGTGTAATTTCTCTCTATATTCTGGGCCTCTTTCATGTTGATCATGGTGATGATTGGAAGTCATTTAAGTAGGCTGAATTAAATGTTCTTTCTCAATGCCCCCAAAAGAATTGCCATACAATAACAACCCAAAATATTATCCACCAAACCTGTCAACAGGGAACTCCTAAGACAGTGTAACCAGCTAGAGCACCAAGGTGTGTGGCCAAATTGGTGTTTCTTCAAGACCATCCAAATGGTTATGCGACAGACTTATCTGAAAGATTTTCAGATGTGCAGAGGAAAGATGTGTATTGAGGAAAAATGGCACTAGGAAGGGATCTCCAATGGCAGCCTATGAGGAGAAGGGGCTGTAAACGAGACCCTCATGTATGCATAGTGACTTTGAGGGGCTGTAGAAGCTTCTGGCATGCATTGGAAATAGCAAAGAATTTAAAAAGGAATATGGTAATAATTTCAAAGGAAATGATATCCAATGAAAACTCAAGATGGGGGACTTGCCCTGGCCCCAGTCACATAATTCTGCCCAGAGGCTGCCAGCATTAACAGTTGCCCGTGTGTTCCTTCGGTTAGCCTGTACATGTAGAAGTGTTTCTGTATACATACTTTACATGTATTTGATTTGATAAAGTTTTGATATGGCTCTCCTGTTCCCTCACTGATCTACCACTTTGCTCATGTGGTTCATACTGCATTGGCCTCTTCAGTGTGATAGGAACTGAGTAAATGAGAAGATCAACGCATCAGCCTGGCTCCAGCCTCAAGGCCTGTGTGCTTGCTATGTGCTTTACCTGGAATGCTTTTCCCCCAGATATCCACACAGCTTGCTCCTTCCTGCACTAAGGTCTTCCTCAAACATAACTTAGTGACGCCTTCCCTGACCACTCAACCTACCATCTCAACTCCCACGCACTTTGCAGCCCTTCACTCCTTTTATTTCTTTAGCACTTACCATTAATATTCCCCGTATTTTACTTATTCATCCTTGATAATTGTCCCCCCACCACTAGAATAATTTCCATGGGGGCAGGAATTTTTTTAAATATGTTATTCTGCCTTTCAAAATTTTATTAGGAAAATTTTCAAGCACATAAAAAAAGGACAAATAGTATGTTTGCCCTTATGCCCACCACTTATACATTTAACAATTGTTTACGTTGTGTCATGTTTACTTTGTGCACCGTTATTTTTTATTGAACCAGTTAAAAGTAGTTTCCAAACATCTTGACTTCATCCTAAAGTACGTAAACATGTGTCTCTGAAAAACAACATGTTCCTTCATACTGTTATCACTCCTAAGAAAAACTAATTCCCTAATATCTCATATTCAGATTTCTCAAATTGTACCCTAAATTGTTGTTTAGGTTTTTGGGGTTTTGTTTGTTTGTTTGTTTTTTGTACTAGGGTCCAATCAAGGTTCACATTCTGCTTTTGGTTTTTAGGTATAGCCACACACACCCCCACCCTGCCCACCCTCATAAGGTGGAATTTTTAAAGAGGCCAGACCAGCTGGCTTGTAGAATGTCCCCCAATCTGGATTTGCCTTATCGTTTCCTCATGGTATTATTTAGCTTCTACTGTTATCTGTAGTTAATATAAACTGGAAGTTAGCTCTTTAGAAGAACCTGATTGAGGACGTGGTTCCATAGTGTAGCGGTTAGCACGTCCGCTTTACTCGCAGAGGTTCCTGGGTTCGCACCCTAGTAGAGCCACAGTCCATGATCTGCAGCCATGCCACCCTGAATAAGCCCAATGTCTGATCTTGGAAGCTAAGTAGGGTCGGGCCTAGTTAGTACTTGGATGGGAGACCACCTAGGAAGACCAGGTGCTATAGGCATTAATAATAATAAAAAAATAATAATAATTTTAAAAAGAACCTGATTAATTAGAAGCAGGTTAAGTATTTTTGGCAAGAATCCTTCCTGCGTTTGTCTTCCTATTGCTTCCCAGCAGGAGGTGCCTGATGCCAGGTTGCCCTGTTGGTCTATTCCTGGGAAAAATGGTGGCCACTAGCTGTCTCTGGAAAGATCCGTTTTCCCTTTTTGTCATTGGCAAGTGACCTGTGGGGTGGTACTTTGGGGAGTGTTTCCAGCATGGCACCCTGACAACCTTACACATCTCCACATAAGCCACATAGGCAAGACTTAACTAAGGTCTGACCTGAACCTCAGCAGAACTGGTGATTCTTCCTGAAACAAAGGGAGATAAGCAGTCTTGCAAAGAGCTGCCATGAATGAGGCAGTTTCTCTCTCTCACAGGAGACTGTTACAACACCATTTCTCATCCATCTACCTTGTTTCAGTTGAGCACAGGATTCTACCTTACCTTTCAGGGTATAAAACTACTCTAAAGGTATCACGCCTATTACCTGACTTACCTCAGGCCTTCCAACAACTCAGTGAGCCATAGGTAATCAAGACCCCTATTTTATAAGTAAGGAAACTGATACTTTAAATAAAAAATAAAATAGAAACAGACTCACTCATAGATACAGAGAACAAACTGATGGTTACCAGATGGAAGGCGGGTGGGGGGCTGGGTGGAAAAGGTGAAGGGATTAAGAAGTACAAATTGGCAGTTATAGACACAGAGCAGAACTGTGAAATACAGACTATAGTCAATAATATTGTAGTAACTATGGTGCTAGATGGGTTCTAGACTTACTGGGAGGATCACTTCATAAATTATATAAATGTCTAACCACTACACTGTATACTTGGAAGTAATATTATATTGAATGTTGACTATAATCAAAAAATAAAAAGTCAAGAAAAAAAAATCTGGTAAGCATAACAAAGAAAAGAAAAATTGGACTTCTATCCCCCTGCCAGTTCATGTGGCTATGGGTTTCCTTTTAGTGTATCTATGCAGAAGAGGGTTCAATGCAGGAAACAAACCTCCCAAGGCATATTAAGTAGAAAGGGATTTCATATGAGTAACCTAGTACAGTAAAACTGTGATAATGTAAATTTGGATATAGTACACCCTCGTTTCATTGTATTCAACTCAACACGTTCCCACATTTTACAGGATTGAATATAGCTAGCTTTACAGTAGGGTTGTATATTACTCTTTTTTTAATATGGTATTCCAAATAATAAATGAAAAGAAAGAATATCAGCATTGTGCAATCCCTAATGATTCTAAGCCTTATATCAATGGCTGCAAACATCACCAAGAGACAACCAAACATGATGTACTTCCAGACGGAAGCACTGAACAACCACCCATGAATGTGAGATGTTGAGCTTCCACAAAGTTAGCACCTTCCTGTTGTACCACAATACAAAATAAAAGATAAAAATCCTATCATCTCAACAGATAGAGAAAAAGTATTTGAAAAAATCCTTTTATGATAAAAACTCAACAAGTTGGATATAACAAGAACATACCTCAACATAATACTATATATGACATGACCACGGCTAACGTCATACTCCACAGCGAAAGGTTGAAAACTTTTCCTTTAAGATCAGGAACAAGACAAAAGTGCCCACTCTCACCACCCCTATGAACATAGTACCAGAAGTTCTAGCCAAATTAGGCAAAAAAGAAAAAAGAAAAAACCACATCTGTTTGAAGATAATGATCTAATATACAGAGAGAAGCCTAAAGATTCCACCGAAAAAGTGTTGGAATTAATAAATTCAGTATAACTGATAACTTAATTTCAACTGCGTACAAAAACTCTACCCTTTTACTTTTCCCATATTTAATAAATTTAATGAATTATTGTAGCTATAGTTATTTTCATACTTTTGTCCTTTAACCCTTGTACCAGAGTGAAGTGATTAACACATCAGTTATTATGGTATTAAGAGTACGGTTGACCTTTGAACAACATTGGGGTTGGGGCACTGACACCCTCTCTCACTCCCCTGCAGTAGAAAATCCATGTATAAATTAAGTCAGCCCTCTGCATACATGGATTCCCAACTGCAGATTGAAAATACTGTTTTCAATCCGCAGTTGGTTAAATTTACAGATATGAAACCCTGGAATTCAGAGGGCTGACTGTAAACTTGTTGAAAAAAATTTGCATATAAGTGGAACAGCATAGTTCAAACTTGTTCAAAGATCAACTGTATTTGAATTTAACTCTATACTTATCTTGACCAGTGTGTCTTATATTTTCATGTTTTCAAGTTACTATTTAGCATTTCATTTCAGCTTGTAGAACTCCTTCCAGCGTTTCTTGAAAGGCAGGTCTAGTAATGATGAACTCCCTCAGTTTCTGTTTGTCTGGAAAGCCTTTCTCTCTCCTTTATTTATAAAGGACAACTTTTCCAGGTAAAGTATTCTTGGTTGGAAGTTTTTTTGCTTTCAGTACTTTGAATATATCATCCCACTCTCCCCTTGCCTACAAGGTTTCTGCTGAGAAATCTACTGATAGCCTTATAGGAGTTCTTTGGTATGTGAAGACATTTTTTTTCTTGCTGCTTTTAAAATTCTGTATTTATTTTTCATTTTAGACAGTTTTATTATGTCTTGAAGAAGATCTTTTTGAGTTGAAATTTAGGGGGAGCTTATGAGTTTCATGAACATGGATTTCTGAATCTCTCCCCAGATTTGGGAAGTTCTCAGCTGTTTTTTCTTCAAATAAGCTTTCTTCCCCCTTTGTCTCTCCCTTCTTCTGGGACTCCAGTAATGCATAGTTTATTTCTCTTAATGGTATCCCATTGTTCACATAGGCTTTCTTCACTCTTTTTCATTCTTTTTTCCTGATTCTCTTTTGTCTGGGTAATTTCAATTGGCCTTTTTCTCATTGTATTCTTCAGCTACAGAATGTGGTTCTTTTTTATAATTTGTCTCTCTGTTAAACCTCTCACTTCATGTATATATTGTTTTCCTGGTTTCATTAAATTATCTTCCTGTGGTTTTTTTTTTTTTTTTTGTACCTCATTGAGCTTCCTTAAAACAACTATTTTTAATTCTTTATCAGACAAATCACAGATTTCCATTTCTTTAGGGTCAGTTACTGTGTTTCTTCGGTGGTGGTATATTTCCTTGACTTTTCATGTACCTTGAAGTCTTGCATTGCTGCCTTTGCATTTGAAGACTTGTTCACCCCGCCCCCTCTGCCAATCTTACTGACTGGCTTCAGGTGAGAAGTATTTTCCATCATCCCTGGTAGGAATTCTGAGGCTTTCTCGGACCTTTTCTATGGATACACTTGCTCCACACTTCTTGTTTCTTCTTGGGGGTGGGAGTGGTGGAATTCTTAGGATTGTATGCCTTCTCTCAATCCTGCAAAGCCAGACCAAATGCTGACAGCCTCCCATTTGCTTTCCCTAGAGCTGTGCTGAATGCTCAAGTTTGTGTGTTTTCTCTCAATCCCGTAGAGTTGGCCGACTTTCTGCACATGTTCACTAGCTGTCCGCAAAGGCTCACTTTCACAGCCCTCAGAGGTGTGCACAGGGAGCCAGCCATGGAGTGGGAGTGGGAATGAGGTGCCCATAGGGGTGGAGGTGCCTGTGGGCCAGTTGCAGGGGGGATCCATTGGCAGGGCATTCTTAGAGGCTCACGCAGTCTTCCTGATGTCTGTGGATCTGGTGTTAGTAGGATCCAAGTCCTTCTAATGCTTTCTGAGGGCCCTGGCTGCTATTCTGGCCTCCTCTCCCACCGCCTAGTTGTACAGAACTCTCAGTATTCCTCTCGGATTTTATT
>NW_006431909.1:781586-783296 GCF_000325575.1 Pteropus alecto | reverse complement strand
TTTTATTTTTTGCTCCAACAGTGTGCCAGAACTTCTCTGCTGGACTCCTGGACTTCCAGAAAGGGACTCTCATCTATGGGTGATTTTCAAAGCAATGTTCTTTAGGAGGAAGATGTTAGAAAAACTCCTAGCCATTTTGATAACATCGCTCTTTCAATCGTTTCCAAGTGACAAAAATTATGCAAGAAAAATCAGTCTCTTCCTCACCTTCTCCTTTAGCCATAAGGAGGTGACTGCCATTACTGGTTTCTTATGTGTCCTTCCAAAGATAGTTTATACATTTGCAAGAAGACCCTGCATCCTACCTGCCTACCCACCATAGTAGCGTGCTATTCCTGGTGTTCTGAACCTTGCTTTTCTCCAATTAATAATAGTACTTAGAGATCATGTCTTAATTTTTAAAATTTTTTTCAAATTGTACAAGTAATATATGAATATATTCTGGCTAAAAAAAAAAAAAAAAGGAAAATACTCCAAAAGGGTCAGTATACACATAGAGAGACAGTACAGTGTCATGCATGGTTAAGAGGATGGACACTGGAGCCAGACTGGGGTAAAATTCAGGCCCCACCAGCTGTGAGACCTTAGGCAAGTTTATCTGACCTCACTGTGTCTTGGTTTTCTCATCTATAAAATGAAGTTATTGACAACTTGCTCACAGGGCTATTTCGCAGATTAAATGAGATGTTACATGAAAATTGCCTAGAACAGTACCTGATACTATATATAAGGTGCTTAAAGCAGAGACCTATATGTTGGAAATGCTCTCTAAATATTAATTCCTGCTAGAACATCAGGCTCCTATGACACACTAAGGAACTTTGCTTTCTCACAGTCTTTTTTTTTTTGCTAAGAACTCTTAACATGAGATCTACTCTCAATAGATTTTCAGTGTACAACACAGTATTATTAACTACAGGCACAATATTTTACAACAGATCTCAAGAACTCTTCATCGTGTATAACCGAAATGTTATTCTCATAGATTAGCAAGTTCTCATTTCCCCCACCCGCTAGCCCTTGGCGACTGCAATTCTACTCTCTGTTCTAATAAGTCTGAGTATTTTCTATACCTCATGTAAGTGGAATTATGCGCTATTTGTCCTTCTGAGACTGGCTTATTTCATTTAGCATGATGTCCTCCAAGTTCTTACATGTTGTTGTATATTGTAGGATTTCCTTCTTTTCTAAGGCTGAATAATATCCCATTCTATGTATATATCGTATTCCCTTTGATATAAATGTTCCTTCCTGCCTTTTACCTGCTGGCCCCAGTCTTTTCTTCCAATGTCCCTTCCTCCAGGAAGCCTTCCTCTATGCCCAGCCTGGGTCAGACACCTCCTCTGGGCTCACACATTCATCTTTGTTTTCTCCATTGTGGCTCTGATCACTCCAGCCTGTGCTTCCTCCCTCAACGCCTTGATCATTTCAGCATTCCCCTGACCACTCTGCACTGTCACTTTCTAGTGAATGTCCTTCTCTTGTGAGTGCAGGGACAGAGCTGTCTTGATCACCACTGCGTTCCCAGCACCACCTCACACAGGGCTGGACATGAAAAAGCTTATACGTGCACCACGCCCTTAGTGCTTAGTTCAGGCCTGATCCTATATTTGGTGCTCAATAAATATGAGAGAAAATAAAAAGACCGCTTGAGTTCCTCCACCCTAGTGCTTTCCTCCTTGCTTCACCATCGCACGCCATGTCCTAGTC
>NW_006431909.1:749955-781481 GCF_000325575.1 Pteropus alecto | reverse complement strand
TTCCCCCTCTTTCCTTTTCTCTCTTCCTCATCCCACACTTCACACTGGTCCCAGTTGACTCTGAAATCTCCAATTCTTGGGCGCGACATTCAGCTGCCCCACCCCTTCCCATGAATTTCAGGCTTTCCCTTGCTGAGCTGACCCAAAGGAGCACCTGAGATTCCAGCCTTGACATATTACCTTAGTGCCCAAACTTGAGGTCTCACAGGGTTGCTAAGTCTGCATACCTCTATGTTGCCATTGATGACATTTTTCTATATCATCTTTGCCAAAATGAATTCATTTGGAAAGGAAATTTTAACCTATGAAATATTCTTGTAAAAAAAAAATGGATGAGCTAAAGCCACATATGTGATAAATAAATCTCAAAAGCATAATGTTGAGGTAAAAAAAAAAATCAATTGCATGAGGATACATACAAGTTCTATAAAGTTTACCTGAAAATCTAAAACTATTCTATACATTGCTGATGAATATATGCATATATATTAAAAATATGAAAGCATGCATGTGAGTGAAAACCCAAAGGCTAACAAACATTTGAAGATGTTCAAAATCATTAGTAACAAGAGAAGTAAGAATTGAAATAATGACAGGTATCACTTTACACTGAATTACTCTGTCAAAAACTAGAAAACTGGATAATGCCAAGTGTGAGTGGTGGTGGAAGGATACTGGAACCCCCATGAACTCTTGGTTGGAGGGTGGAAGGAGACAACTATTGTGGAAAGCAACCTGGCACATATATATCCATGACCCAGCAATTCTGCTCCCTAAGAAAAAGACATATAGGTCTCTAAGGGGCCAGGCATGAAGGTGATCTCTGCAGCATTATTTATAGTGGTAAGAGGGAGGGGGAGTTGTAAGTTGTCTGGGGAGGAGACAGTACATTCTGGAAGACGCACACTGGGGGTGTCCCAAGCAACCCAGAAGCCATGGACTCAATGTGCTCAGACTAACGTGGATGGATCTTAAAATCATAGTGCTAAGCAAGAAAAGTAAGAATAGAATGAGTGATTTAACACAATTATGGGTATGTAAATTAGAAAATATTTGTACAGGAAACAGTGGTACCCATTTTACAAGAACACGCCCAACAAAAAAGATACATATGAAGATATTAGAATGTTTGCCAGTAGAGGGCACTGAAAGAGACTGGGATATGGGGATATAAGGAAATAAATTTAAACAAGAGATGCCTTGTGGGGAAAAATGAACTAAAAATGAAGGTATGGGATTAACTCAACCCATGACACCTGAGATCTAAAGAGGAAGACAGAGGAAGGGGTGTGGAGGATGATGAGTTCCAAATTTAGCAGAGAAATTATCTCTAGGCTGAGATCAAGTGGCTTCAAATGCCATCTACAATGTATACCACTTATAAATAATCAGCAGTTAATATAGAAAATTACTTAGAACAAAGCTGGGTGGGAGAATTTAGTCATTTGCTACATTAGTCTCTACATTCCCTTGTATATGTGAATATTTTATAATAAAAGTGTTTGAGAAAACTTTCACCGACCATGGAAAACAAAGCATCTTGTCTTAATAATAAATATAGTAATAATAGGCCACTAAATTCCAAACTCTGAGGCCTGTTGAGAGCTGCTCTAAGCAAGGCTTAGAGACAAGTTTATGACACAATGGCATCAAACTCCTGAGCTTTTTTCATGCCACCATCAGGATTAAAACTGGATCATTTTCTCTTCACAGGAGTTTTATGTCATTCCATGCTATTTCCTTTCACATCTGTAGACAGCTTAAAATCATCTCGTCTGTCACCTTTGGAAAACACTTTTTTGTTGTTGTTGTAGTTTTTTTTTTTATGTATTATTTCTTTTTATGGTGACATTGGTTAACGAGGAAAACAGCACTTTAACACAGTGAATATGTCTCTGAAAGGATTTCCCCTCTTTAGAAGACTTTATAATGAAATATATATGTATACAGAAAAGTGCACTTATCATGAGTGTACAGCTTGATGAATTTTCACAATCTGAATGCCGCCCCCCCATGTAGTCAGTGTCCATATCAATAAAGAGAAGTTCCCTTCCTGTCACCTCCAGTCACAGTGCCTCAGGGGTAACCACTCCCCTGACTTTTATCATCCTAGATTGGTTTTTCCTATTCTAGAACTTCGCATCTAGAATCACAGTTGTAGTCGTTTGAGTGTGGCTTTTTTCATCTAGCATAATCCCTTTGAGATTCATTTCTGTAGTTGCATGTATCAATAGTTTGTTGCCTTTTATTGCTGAGTAGTAGCCATTGTATGCAGGTACTGTAATGTACTTATCCATTCTACTATGAAGAGGCATTTGGGTGGTTTCCAGTTTGGGGCTATTATGAAAACATTCACAGCATTCGGTAGACAGAAACAGAAGAATTCCTAGAGACGAATGGCTGGCTCACAGGGTAGGTGTATGTCATCTTTAGGACATCTTGGCATTGTGATTTTTAAAAGGAAATAGTTAGCACTTCAAAATGTATTGTTTGAAGATTGGCTTACATAATAGAAAGAATAGGGAAAATTTAAGTTTGGCATCAAAGTACACTGGCTTTGTACACTGGTTCATGCTTCAGAACAAAATGGATACCTTTTATGACTGGTGACATATTAATGTCCCGTCGATGAAACCTTTTTGCTTTTACTAGACATTTTATATAACTTCCCAACTACTAACAGTTACCAACTATTTGAAAATAAAAATATTTCATATTTTTAGCCTGGTCCTATTACTTGGCAAGTTATTTTAGCTAAACCTTATAAAATATACTTGATAGGCCATGTACATTATTATTTAAATTCCTCATTAGTCCTTAATATAAATGTAAATCAATAGAAAAACTATTTTAAATGTAAAGTGGATTGACTAAAAACCCTTATGCATTTTAATTGGAAAATATTTCATGTATCTTACGACCAAGCCAGTGTCTTGACAATAGAATTTTAAGTTCCGTTTGTTTACCCATTTTGCATACACCCGGGGCGCTGCAGCTCATAGAGAAAACGCGGTGAATATTCTGGTCCTCGGGGCTGAGAAGTTCTGGGGAAAAACTGGGAGCTCCAAGCCACTATTTTCGCTTGCGGAACCAGCCTTCTGCCACTAGGGGGCGACATCGGACGGAAAGCGGGCCTCTCCGCAGCGCTGCAGGTGAGGCTTGGCCACTTGCTGCACATCAGACTGAAAGATATCCTTGGCACACATCTCCGCACTAAGTTCCCACTGCCGCCCAGGAAGATAGTCTGATGATACCCATTCTGCGGATGGGCAAATGCACATGCCAAGTCGTTCGAGTCAGAGAAAATGGAACTGGGATTTGAACCTAGGTCTCTTTGATTCTGCAGCCTGAAGATATTTCCACCCTTGGCAGCTTGCTGTGCCCCTGTTTTGTCCCTACTTGTGTGTGATGGTGGTGGTGGAATGGGAACTTTGCTCCCATCGATTCAGTGTGCCTCCTCCTTTTTTTTGCACACTTCTCTTCCCCTCGTTGTACACTCATCTCAAACTCCCTCACACACCATCTCCTGCCATTTTCTCTCAGCCTGCAACCCATATAATCTGCCTTCTGAGCATCCTACCTACCTGCCCCCTCATCTGCTCCCCACCTCCCTGCCTTGGTCCAGACCTGTCCTTGCCAGCCAGGATCCCTACTTGGGCCACCCCCTGGGCTCCCAGCCTTGGAGAGGTGGGACCACCAGCAGAGGAGGTAGTTCTGGGATTCTGAATTCATATGCAGGTTTGACTTGTATCTCTCTCCTGTTCTCAGGAAGGCCCAGGTCCTAGGAGAGACATCAGGTGGTGCACTCACCCTCCCAACCCCACCCCTCCACCACCATGACAGCCTGGGAATCAGAGGCCACTGGGCACATCACCTTGCCCATGTGGCCAGACACCAGCATAGTCTGGAATTTCAGGTTTATCAATCACTTGGGGTTGGGGGTGGGGACACATAAAGCTGTTCTTTCTCACTGGTCTGCCTGCTTGACCTCTTGTCTCCTCCTCCAGCCACCCTCCCCGCTTCCTGGGAGACTGGCCCAAGGAGGGGCCTGGGCATATATAGGGAGCCACTTTGGGAAGGGCTGGCCAGAGAAGCTTCAGGCAGAGAAGGTGAGGAGAGGCCTCGGAGTCTGGATGGGCAGGGGGAGCTGGGGAAGGTCTGAGGCTCAGTGAGTGCCTGGCTTCCCTGTGAGCCACACTTTCCTCTTCTATAAACTGGCCCAACGCTGGGGTCGAGGGAAGCGGGGCTCATACAGTACCAGCCTGAGCCCAGCAGAGAGCCCAGCAGGGAGCAGCCCCTGGCAGCTGGGGTGTGGAGTGGGGCAGTGGGTTCAGCTGGGCTCAGCTTCCCCTCCTGGTCTTTGCCTGGCCTCATCCTTGATCGTGTGTCTCAGGCAGGACCATGGCTTCTGCAGCAGCAGAGGTGGAGAAGAGGTCTTCGATTGTGGTGGGGCTGCTGGTTGCAGGCAACATCATTATTCTGGTGAGACATCCCCAACTTGGGAGCCAAGTGGGTGGGCAGGGAAAAGGTGCAGCCCTGAGCCTGGGGCTGGGGGCTGAGGGCCCAGGACTCCCCAGCAGGCTAGTGCTATAGGCTCCCAAGTCAGAGCAGCCTGGTTTCAAATCCCAGCTCTGCCTCTTCCTAGCCGTGTGACCTTGAGCAAGTGATTTTACTTCTCTGTGCCCGTTTCTCCATCTATAAGATTATATCTTCATTGTGGGGATATTTATGTGGATTAATTCATGTGTGACCCTCAGCTCAGAAAAAGTGCTTGACAAATGCTACTATCATCATGAACGTGATTATGGACATAAAGTGTCTGCTTGGCACACAGAGGCCCATAATAATGAATTACAATGTTTTTACCTAATATTTAATGTTTTGTTTTTATTAAAATATGTGATACCCGTACATGGCTCTGGAGGCAGAAAGCCTAGTTTCAAATCCCAGCTCTGCCACTTTTTATTGTGGGACATGGGGCCAGTGATGTCCCCTCCCTGAGCCTCAATATTTTCTCATCTGGAAGATAGAGATAAAACAGGAATGCTGAGAGGATAAAATGAGTTATTGGATTAGTGCGCTTAGACCAGTTTGGTGCACGTGGTTACTCTTTGTATTGGCCAGAACAACAATGTACGCTACAGCTGGTAACAATAACCATTATCACACAGAAACCAGTTAAGAGGCCCAATGCCTGGCACACAGTAAGTACTCTAGGAGTGTTAGTTTAATTATTGTCAAAAGTATCCGCCAGGAAGTTTCCTCTCTCTTGCTCTATATTCCTCATCCCACAGGTAACCAGATGTTTAGTTTCTCCAACATTGCAACCAATACAAGTAATAGAAGCATATATACCTATTTTCTCCCCTTTCTTGCCCCAAATATAGCTCATTCCACCTCCTGTTTCGTGCTTCCTATTTCCTCCTGCTCACATGGCCTGTAGGCCACTTCACAGGAGTCCTCAGAGAACCTCCTTGCCCTTTTTCACAACTGCATAGCATTCCATTGTGTGGCATCCTGGTTCCTTTACCCAGGGTGCTACAGAGGATCACCTTTCGGGTTTGTGATTGTCCCACATGGGTTGGTGCATGTGTAGGGTTGATTTCAGCAAGTGGAATTGCTAGTTTGAAAGGTTGATGCATTTGTAATTGTTCTGACGATGGCCAGAGTCCCCTCTTGAGGGAATAACATGAGTAAGGGAGGGCGGGTTGACCGAGCATCTCCTCTGTGCCAGGCATGCGCTCCAGGCTTTGCATGTGGCATCTTCTTTCATCCTGGAAGCAACTGGCAGCTGGGGTGGGGCAGGGGTCTTGGCTGAGCCCTCCCTTTCCTCCTGGCCTTTGTCCAGCCTCATCCCTGTTCATGGAAGGCAACGTCTTTGCCACTCTTATTATGTGTCCACTTTACTGAGCGGGCTGTGGAGGCTCAGAATGGAGAAGAAGCTTGCTCACTGAGACTCGTGCAGCTGGGGCTGCTGCCCCCGAGCACGCCTTGCTAACCAGCTGCCCTATACAGCTGTCAGGCCTGGCCCTGTTTGCCGAGACAGTATGGGTGACAGCTGACCAGTACCACGTGTATCCACTGATGGGCGTCTCGGGCAAGGAGGACGTCTTTGCTGCTGCCTGGATCGCCATCTTCTGCGGCTTCTCCTTCTTCGTTGTGGCCAGCTTTGGTGTGGGTGCAGCTCTGTGCCGCCGGCGGTCCATGATCCTCACGGTGAGGCCCCAAGAAGAGGGGATGGGGGCAGGTGGGCATGAAGATCATCCTCATAGAGTCATATTAACAACCACCACCGCCGCCGCTGATGTGTATTCAGCATGGCACCACCCTTGAGCCTTATGGCAATCATTTCATTTCCCCTTCCTATAACCCAATAACCTAGCTCAGCCATCACCATCATTTAAGAAAGAAAATTGGGGCACAGGAGAGGAAGGGAAGGAAGCTCTCTGCACAAGAGGATGGCTCTTGAGTAGCAGAACTGGGATTTGAACCTCAGCTATTTGGTCTCCAGAGTCTGTGCTCGTGAGCTCTGTGGATAACAATGACAATAATAATAGCACAGCTACTATTTATTGAGTGCTCACTACTTTCTAAATGTTTTACATGAATCAATTCATATACCTACATACCATGAGATATCATCATCATCATCATCATCATACTGTGAGCCCATTTGACAGAGATGAAATCAAGCCTCAGAGAAGTGAAGTCACTTATTGAGGTCACACACAAATGAGTGGGAGAGCCAGGATTTAAACCCAAGCAGTTCAGAGCTTGAGCCTCTCTGTGCTCTCAGTCTCTTCCAACAACAATAACTGCAACAATACCCACAATTCCCTAGGGCCTCTCATGTGCCTGACACTAGGCTAAACAGTTTAGAAAACAAGCTCCCTCAACCCTCCTAGGGTAGAGAAACCTCCAAAGGTAGTGTTTCTCTACCCATTTACCAGATGAGGAAACTGAGCTTCAAAGAGGCCAAACCCCAGGTGATAGAGAGAGCAGCGATGCCAATCCCGTCCCCACTGACGCAGACCCGACACTGTGCTTGCTCTACAGCTGAGGGCCCTTTAGATTGCCAGGAGCATCTACTTATTAAATTAACTAATGTTTATTAAGCAAGAACCATGTGCCAAACCCTACACTAGGCACTGAGGCTATCTAGTAAGCAAATCATAAAGCCCTTGCCCTGGGGAGGATGCTCTGAGGAGGGAAGACAGTGACTAGCGAAGGGAGAGCTGGAGCTGGGGAGTGGGCATGGGAGGTCTCACAGCCAGAGAAAGCAAAGGCCTGTGGGTGATAAGGAGCCTGTGTGCATATCTGCAGGAAGAACATTCCAGGTGGTAGTGGGGGAAGGGATGAGAGACGAGATGAGGTGAGGGTGGACAGGGAAGGGGGCAAAGAACAGTGAAGGATGGGTATGGAGGATGAGGGGAGAATGGGAAGGCGGGCCTACCAGGTGGGCTTTGGTAAGGACTGGCTTTACCGTGAGTAAGATGGAGCCGTAGAAAAGCTCTTTTCCTTTCCTTTCCTTTCCTTTCTTTCCTTCGTCCTCTTTTTTAAAATTTCTTTCCTGCATTTAATTCTCTAGCATAACAATTTAACGAAAGCCTTAAAAAAAGTTCATTCAACTAGGAAAAAAGAAATGTTTGTGTCTGTCTATCTCCCCTATTAGTTTGTCATTAACTAAGATGCAGATTTTTTAAAAAAAATTATAATGGGAAATTTCAAACATAGACTAGGGAGAATGGCATGATGAACCCTACTTACCTATCGCCTAGTTTCCACATGACCAGCCACAGACTTGCCAACTTTCTCCCCTCGACTCCATCCTCTGCCTGCCCACTTCTTTCTTTCCTGGGGTATTTTGAAGCACTTTCCAGACACCAAGTCATTTACCTGTAAATACCTGAGTGCACATTTCTGAGTGATAAGGACATTGTTGTCAAGCAGTTGGGCATGTGGTGCTACATCACCTCATCTCTTGGCAGTGGAGCTGGCATATCCACCCCCCATCCCCTGTTGCTTTAAGGGTGAGGGTGAGGGGTGAGGACAGGAAAATAATTTTCATTAAACACCAGTCAAAGATTATTTTCCTTTTTTTGCACAACCATTATACTACTGGGGCATCTGTAAAATTCACACCCTAGTTTCTTCATATCAATCTTTCAATATCCAGTCTATGTTCAAATGTCCCTGGTTGTCTGGAGAATGCCTTTATTTTTTATCTTTTCTAGAGTAGACATTCATTTTATTTCATCCAAGACTACAGTTAACTTCGGGAAATACTTTACATATTTTTTGTTGATTTCATTTTCCCCTAACATTTTATTATGAGAATTTTCAAACATACAGAAAAGATAAAAGACTTGAACAGCCATTTTTAAATTGCATTTCTATCCATCAATCCATCCCTTGCGGGTGTGTGTGCGTGCGTGTGTGTGTGTGTGTGTGTGTGTGTGTGTGTGTGTCTTTACAGGCTTTGTCCTGACTGGGCTGTCTGTTCCTCCCTCCCTCTGTCTTTCCTCAGTACCTGGTGCTCATGCTCATCATCTACATCTTCGAGTGCGCCTCCTGCATCACGTCCTACACCCACCGAGACTATGTGAGCCAGGCAGAAGCGAGGAGAGAAACATGACTTTGTGGGAGGAGGGGGGTCTCAGGCTGAAGGTGGAGGTCAACCCCTCTCCCCATCCAGCCCCGCTGGACCCTATTCCTGGACCTCCACAGATGGTGTCCAACTCATCCCTGATCACCAAGCAGATGCTGACATTCTACAGTGCAGACACGGACCAGGGCCAAGAACTGACCCGCCTCTGGGACCGTATCATGATTGAGGTGAGTGAGGGTGGGTGAGGGTGGGTGGGGAGGGCTGGCTGGAAGACCTGGGGCTCTGACCATAGGTATAAATAAGGCTCCCACTATGCCCACTGGTAGATGATATCTACTCATGTGGTTCTTATGAGGGATGCTCAGTCATTGTAATTTTCCAGATGAGTGAACAGGCCCAATAAAGGGAGTCACTTGTCCAGGGCCATATGGTTGGTAACTGGCAGAGCTGGGATCCCAATCTGGTAACCTAGATCCAGAGCCTCTGCTTTTAATCATTACATGTATTGTATTAACAACAACTACAACAACAAATTGAATGAGCACTAACTTCTGTTTAAAGCTTCTTTAATCATTACAATGACTTTTAAAGCTTCTTTAAAAGTGTCCAAAGCACTTTTAAAGCTTCTTTAATCCTTACAACCACCCATAAGAGAGATCAGCTTTTTATCAATGAGGAAACTGAGGCTAGGAGTTGAGTGGCTTGCAGGAGTTCACACAGCTGGTAGGTCACAGAACCAGAAGAGTTCAAACCGGATGCTAGGTTCCAGAAACCACATTCTTAATTAAACCCAAGATGATATGGCAGCACAGAGGAGAATTTTGAGGATGCAAACGAAACTGAGGTCTCAGTTAGGCTCAAGCCATATAGCTAGCCAGGACAGGAACCCATGTTTGAAAGAGCCTATGTTTTCATCTTTCAGGGGCCACAAATTAAACACCCACAGGGGCTGGGAGAAGCCAGAAATCTGCCTTTTGGTGTCATTTACCTCAGGTTTCATTGACAGCTAATTCAAAAGAATTTAAAAATCAATCACAAGTGTGCATTTGATCCAAATCCCCCATCAGCCTCTTGGTCTTGGAACAAATATGTTCTGGTCCTTGCTCACACACACAGATACTGCCCTCATCTTTGAGGCCCAGGACATGGGGAAGTTGGGCCCAGTTGTGGCTCAGGATAACCTTGCCCTTCCTTGCCGTGCAAGCACAGGTGCGTGGCTGTCCACTCTGAGCTGGAGCCTGCCTGACTCCTGCCTTTCTTTCCAGCAAGAGTGCTGTGGCACATCTGGTCCCATAGACTGGGTGAACTTTACATCAACCTTCCGGGAGGCCACCCCAGAAGTGGTATTCCCCTGGCCCCCACTGTGCTGTCGGCGGACTGGCAACTTCATTCCCCTCAGTGAGGAAGGCTGCCGCCTGGGCCACGTGGACTACCTGTTCACCAAGGTGTGTCCCCTCCCTGCTGCTTCATCTGTCCGTGGTTTCTCTGGCCCTCTCTGCTTCTTCTGGGTCTTCCTCTCTCCCACCGTCTCTCTGTTATCTCCTTCTCCCCTCTCTAGCTTTCTCTTTCTCTTACTTCTCTCTGGTTCTCTCAACTCTTGCTCTATCTGTCCTCCCTCCCTCTACAAGTCAGTGGGATGCACACAGGGTCTGTCTCATTCAGACCTGGCACCTGCAACTTTTCTCAAGTTGTCTGGGAATACGAGCAACAATAATAATATCAATAGCAAAACACCAATAACAACCCATATTTATTGAACTTCTACTTTATTCCAGGCATCCTTCTAAATGCTTTAAGTTTTTATCTTATTTCTTACCATAGCCTGATGAGGTAAACATGATACTTACCCCATTTTACAGATGGTAAAACTAAGCAGTCACCTGCTAGGGAGGGATGGAACTGGGGTTTGATTTTAGGCAGTTAGGCACCAACCAGGTGCTTTAACTACTGCAAGTGGAGTGCAGAGGCAGAGAGAGAAACCAGAGGAGGTTAGACTAGGAGAACTGGTCCCAGTGGTCCCTCTGGCTGCTCTTGGCTGCCTGGGTACCTTTGGCGGCATTTCTTAGATCAGGTGTCATGGGGAGGAGAGCCTGTGTGCAAACCATCGCCACACTCAGAGTCAGAGAGCCATGTTTCCAGCTCAGACTCCGTGCCGAGTGCTTACATGCATCATCTCGTGAAATCCTCACAACTGCTTTTGAGGGCACTGTTGTTACATTCACCACTTCACAGATGGGAAAACTGAGGCTCAGAAGGTCAGACTCATACGTAGGTCCCATAGCTCGTAAATGGCAGAGCTGGACCCCCAACTCGGTCCTACCTGACTCCAGGGCACACACCTGAACCTTTGTTCTTGGCTGCTCCCAAGTCGGGGCAGGGGTTTACATGAAGGTGACTACTGTGAGGCTCTGGCCCAACTCGGCCTTATCTCTAAATGAGGAGATGTCAGAACTGGACTGACCCTAAAGGCATATTTCAAATCCTTAGAAGTTGTTGGCGGCATGGAAAGTCAGCTCTAAACAAAACAGCCCTCAGGTTGTCATGCTCACTATCAGGGCAGCACCTGCTTATTCAGGGCCTGGACTCAAGGTCACATCCGTGCTCCCTGAAACCACCATAGGAGATATAGACACTGCCATGATCTCCATTGCACAGTGAGAAAACTAAGGCTTAAGGAAGGGGCTTTCCTGAGGGTGCACAGTGACTCTTGCTTTCAGCAGGCAGCCTCCCTGGGCATTTTCTCAAACCTCCATTTTCCCCCTGCCCAGGGCTGTTTTGAATACATTGGCCATGCCATTGACAGCTACACGTGGGGCATCTCATGGTTTGGGTTTGCCATCCTGATGTGGACGGTGAGAGGCGGGGAGCCTATGGGCTGGGTGGGATGTGGGTGTGGGGCTAGAGCACCCCTCACCTGACTGCCTCCTCACCCAGCTCCCTGTGATGCTGATAGCCATGTATTTCTACACCACATTGTGAGGAACAAGAAGGGAAGGCAACGTGCACACTTTGGCCTCGTCCTCCTCCTCTCCTGCTTCCTCCAGCTGAGGCCTGGATGACTGCCTCATCCCTCCCCTTCCCACCTCCCTCATCCTTCCCTCCTTCTACTCTCAAGATCTTTTACCAAGTTTCCGAGCCCTCCTGGGAGTTGGGAGTGCCCTGAAACTCCTGGACATGTATGCATGGACCCTAAGCTCTTAACCTCATTTTATTTGGTTAATTCCTGGCCCATCTATCAGTGCCAATTTAGAGTCCTGTCCTCAGATCTCACCATCCCAACTCCAGATGCCTCTCTTATAGCTAGTTCCCTGAGCTCCTCCTTCATGGTGCATGTCACCATTATTACGGAGTTGTTTGATTGTCTATTTAAGCTCTGATAGATTGGGATTGCTGTGAGGGGAGGGACAAGTTCTGTCATGGTCGCTTTATTGTCTCCAGCATTTCCCAGCACCAAGCCGAGCATGGATATTCAATAAATATTTGTTGAATGAGTTAATTTGTTTTCTTCTGGGGAAAAGCCGAATGAACAAGAACTCTTCCAATGGAAGTGGCAAGAACTCAACTGGCACTAACTGAAACATAAAATCGAATTTATTGGCCTGTGTAACTGAATCAATAGGGCTGGATCCAGGGGTTCAGTCTAGGTTTCCCAGAAATATGCTTCATTTTAAGGCAGGATTTCTCTGCAACACCAGACATACATATTTATAGCTAAGCGACACAGTTGGGAGAAAGAGCCTCAGTCCCAATAGCTTTAGCCAAGGTCAGGGATTGTCTTGGTTTAAGTTCTAGGCCCACTCTTTGGTTAGGGGAGGGAGGGCACCTGGGTTAATGATCCTGCTAAGGATGCACCCCGGTGGTGTTGGGAAAGAGGCTGTTTATCAAAGAAAAATCAGAATGCAGGGCTGTTGGGCCAGTACAGGTGGCAGGCAGACATCCTCCTGTGAGGGACTAGAGCTTCCAGCAAGTTCTCTAAAGGGTACAAGACAGACTGCATCTCATCATTGCTCTTTTGTCCTCTCTGAATCAGTCCCATCCTCTGGCCATTTAATAGCAATTAGGCCCTGCCAGGAGGACCTGGTGTCCTTCCCCATCAAATGAAGTTTCTTAGGGTCCTCATGTATTCCACTGGTCTGTTGATGGTCTGCAATTGTGGAATTCAGATGTCAGCTTTTTAAAATATATTTTTAAAAATCTGTAATGGTCAAAGAACTCATTATTTGTTAGGGTGAAAAATTGGAAACAACCTAATATCCATCATCAGGGGACGGGTTGTACAACTCATGTTATAGCCTTGGACTGGAATTCTCTGTGGCTGTTAAAAAGAAGATAGATCTATGTGAGCTGATATAAAAAGATGTCAGAAAGCATATATAAGGATGTTTATTACAGTAACCTAGAAGAACATCTGTAGAGGACTGGTTAAATTAGCTCTGCTATGTCCGTACTCTGGAACACCACATCATAGTTAAAAATAGTGTTTTAACATGGAAAAATCTCGAAGAAATGCAAAGTGGAAAAACTTGCAAACCACATGCAGTACTTTTATTGCTGTAGATACATATGCAGGATTTGGTCCTTTTTAAAAAATAAAAATAAAAAATAATAATAATAATAAAAGTTCAGGTTTTTTAAAATAATGTTTAAAAAATAGAGAAACTACTTTTTAAAAAGCAAAAGTAATTTGTAATTCTTCCACTTAAAAGTTTATAAAAATTCCATGTTCCACTCTACAGTAACATCCGCACCCCTCCCCGCCCCAAATATCTGGTCCAACCCCCTAGATGGCTGCTATTAACGCATAATAACTTTTCTTTTTCAAAAGTTTATATCGACACATCTACCTATACCTATGTCAGCTCGCACATATGCTTAACAGAATCGTGCTTTAAACATTGCTTTGCAACTTGTTTTCTCCATTTAACTATATCTTATGTTCGTCCTTCCTTGCCAGTATATACGAATTTATCTCTTTTTTTTTACTATTGCAATGTACTTTAGAATATAGTTGTATCATAGATCATCATGATCTGTTGTTAAGTAAACAAGGCAAGGAGCAGAATGGTATACATAAGTGATTTCATTTTTATAAAAATGACATATACGTCGTTTCCATGAAGAGACTATTTGGGATGGAGGGCTGAGAGGAGGAGGAATTTTCACATCATATATATCTTTATAATGTTTGAAAAAATATTTGTAAAGATCATCTATTACTTTTCAAAAACAAAAACTAGTGAAGGAATTTCTAAAACACTGAACAATATACAGCTTTATTTTTAAGCCAGAATTGTAAAACACCACTTAGATATGATGCATGCCATGTTTTAACATACAAGAGCCCCTCTAGTTTACGCAGCCTAACTGGCTTTTCTGCAGGCCCTGGAATGAAACTTTTCCACCCCTGTGCACATATTTGACATTGTAAATGTGTCAAGGAAATGGGGGATTCCGGCCTAAACTGCTTTTAAATTTAGGTATGTCTTCATGAGCAAGTTCACAGTGACCTAATCTGTAACTCTAATTCTCTGAGAGGCAAAGAGGAAGCACTGAGTTCTCACCACTCCACCACACTCTTAGCTTCAATGTGCCCCTCTGTGAAATGAGGCTTCTAACAGTCCCTACCTCACAGCATACAGTCCAATACATTCTAAGAGCTCAGGAACCAGTAGATCAGGAATTTTCTTGACACTCTATAATTAGAATCAAATGCAGAAATAAAGTGCCTGCTGATGCTGACACCTGGTGAACCCCAATTTCAAGTGTTTGAGACTCCACCATTCTCATACAGAAGCTGATTCTCTGAGGTGACTCAGAAATTTGCACTTATAAAGTCATAGTTGAAAATACTTGGTGCACTTGCTGAAAGGGGTTTTTAACCCACTGACTCAGCATATGTAAGAGTTAATATGTATTTTTTGGCTAGGGGTCTTTAAAGAATGTGGAGTTAATGCAGACTGATATACATAAAATCACTTTTTCTCTTAAAAATCACACTATAAAGGAATATTTAATATCATGGGAAAATACTTGTAAAATTGTTATGTGAAGAAAGATTACAAAATAGCATGCCAAGTATGATTGCTTTTCTGATAAAAACATAAATATGTGCATGTTTGCATTCAAATTGATAAATAAAGTCTCCCAAAGGTTAACATTGGTTATTAAGGCAGAGGAGACACTTGCAGGGGATTTTTAGTTCATTCTTTGGACATTTTGGTATTTTCCAAATATTATATGAGGATTATTGCTTTTGTCCTCCAACAAAAATTGAGAAATAAATGTTAACAAAAATGTCACCACTGGACACGAGATGTGCACTGAGAAAAGAGTTATTCCGCTAAATATTTTCAAACTTCAACGGAGCAGTTAAGACAGGTCGGCCTTACCAGATACTAGGGTCTTGGGGTCAAGCTGGCCTCTGGACAGCAATTAGGCCGGCCTCCACCTCTGTTGTATGTCTGCCACTACCCTCTCTGGCTCCATCTGGTCACATACCTGTAGAGTGTGGTTCAGCCGGACTGGCAGCAGTGTGGCCTGGCCAAGGCGGGCCTCATCTGGCAGGACAGGTTTATCTGCCCTGGTCCCTCCACTCACAAGCCCACTCTTGTGGGTGAGAGGGGAGAAAAGGATGTGGACCAGGTGAGGCGCCCAGGAACACCCGAGAGAGACAGTCGTTCAATGGCTGTTCTTACCGCAGCCCTACATGACCACATGTGTCTGTGGCTCAATAAAGCCTCTAACCCTCCATGGCTCCCCAGAACCCTCAGCACAAAGTCCAACTCCTTGACTAGGCCCCAAAGGGCCCTTTTGCCCTTTCTCCTTGCCACCTCCCCAGTCTTATCTCTGTCTCTTACCCCACTGAGCTAATCTTTCTTTCACAATCTGAGATCAGAGAATGGAAATAAACTATAATGTTTTATACCAAACAAGCAGGAACACACCTCTGACTACAGCCACTGTTGCTTATGCTCCTTCCATTAGGGCAAGTTGGCTCATCCACTAAAATGTAAAACTTACATTTCTTTGACTCAACTGATTCCACCTCTGGGAATCTATCCTGAATATACACTCACAAGTGTGTGCAAAGACCTATGTACAAGGATAACTTAAATTCAATAACTGAGAAAGAGTCTAAATCATGTCAGAAGGAAACTATTATATCATTCATTTTTTCACATCATGGAGTACTATGCAGCTAAATTTAAAGGGCACCACATTTATATTTGCTGATATGAAACCATCTCCAAGATAAATTGTTCACTGAGAAAAACATAAAGCATAAAACTGAATGTATGCTAAATGCAATCCTAGATTGGACCCTGGAAGAGGGAAAAAAAAGACATTTGTGGAAAAACTAGAGTAATCCAAATAAAGTTTGGAGTTTAGTTAATGGCATTGTACCAATGTTAACTTCTTGGTTTTGAAGAATGTACCATGGATATGTAATACACTAACATTAGGGGAAACTGGGAGAAGGGCATACAAGAATGCTCTGTATTGTCTTTGCAACTTTTCTGTTAATCTAAAATAAAAAATATATTTGAAAAAAAAACTGTATGTGTCTATATTTGTAGAACTCTAAAGAAGAGAAAAAAAGTTTGTGTATGCAGAAGATACATCCTTGCTTATAAATTGGTCTACTTTCGTGATTAATTTTTCTTAATTCAGGAATGATTACTCAGTTTGACAAGTGATTAATATTTTAAAAATTATGTACACCCACACTTGCATCATGATTTTTTCAGAGTACCCAATGTCATTATTTGAAATTTTTTATCTGATGGCATTATTTCAGAATGTCTTCATTTTGGATTGCAGTTAGAAATTACACAGGGCTGAGAAATGGAGTGGAAGTAAGGAAATAGGATAGTTCACTAGAAACCAACTCACAAAATGTTCAGGTTACCAAACAGCCCACTCATTTATCAAAAATGCTTTTCACCCTGTTAACCAAAATGTTTTAACAGGTTGTAGGGGAGTGGAATTTTTGACTGTGGTACTCTCGGAACCACTAAGTTGAAAGTGTCCTGGGTCAGACGGCAGGGAAAGCGCTTCCCAGAAGGGTGAGAAACTGGAAGTAGTAATTGTCTTCAGGAAATCTGGCCACTTTGCTGGCTCCCCAATGTGGCCTTGCAGATCCGGAGTAATGGGTGAGAACCAGGAGACCAGTGTGGGTTAACCCCCTTAAATGGAAATGCTTACATTGTTACGTAAGGTCTTCCAGAATGCTGTCATGAGTCCTGGGTATTCAAGGGCTGTAGTATTATAAGAACCAAACTTTCCTGATCCAGTTGAAAACCTACCTTATACAGATAATGTCACTGATACCCAGGCCCCAGGGGGGCCCAGGAAGCTTTGTTGAGACAGATTGCATCTGCCCCGTCCTAGGTAATAAAATTGTGAATATCTTTCCAGTAAAACTGTGAATATCGTCAACTCTTTCATGCATTCTAATATTTATTGCTTGCCTATCATGTGCATCAGGCATGGTTCTAGGTTCCGGTGATCCAGCAGGTAACAAATCAAGACCTCACTCTCTATGTTTATAAAGCTTACCTTCTGGAGGAGATAGAGAAAACTAATAAGAGAAATATAGTAAGTGCTAAAGGAGAAAAATAAAATGTAAAAATAATTTTTAAATCTAGTGGAGAAGGGAAGCAGGGAGTTTCAGCACCACGCCGTCATCCTGACTGGATGTGTGAGCTTCCAGCAGCCACTTGCACCCCTTCTGGGTTGTTTCCCGTTGTCCTAGTTGGAAACTGTTCTGTCCCATCGCCATCGGTGGTGAGAGCTCTGATTGACCTCTCCTGGGACAGGGGCCTGCCTTGGAGCACGGATGGAGTCGGCTCAATCCAGTGGCCCAGCAGGGGGCAGGGAGGAGTTGGTTACTCAGAGCAGGCTGGTGGGGTTTTTTTGTTTTTTGTTTTGGGTTTTTTGGGGGGGTGCGGGGGGGGAGCAAACATCTTTATTTTTTTTTAATTTCACGTTTAAAAGCAACAATTTCTAGCCAAATAATATAAAGCATTTTAAATCAATTATTTGAAAATGCGTACACTCTTTGTATAAATAAACACTGCAACTATACGAATTTAAACAAATATTCGATTAGCAAATTAGTTGGATCACTATCACCTATTCAGTACTTTGTAAAATGTTTGAGTGCTTTATAAATAAAAGATTAAAAACACAAGAACAAGTGCTGTCAAATATTTTTAAACTTAAGGGCACACTCCACTCTCCTCATCAAATTAAATCAATCATAGTATTATTTATACAGGTGAACAGACCCTAGAGGTAAAAAGGACCCTCTCTCCACCAACCTTCCTCCTGATGATAAATGACAAAGAAAGCACTGAAAATTTAATGTTGACCACTGTCATCACTGTCATTTTTGTTACTATCAGAGGCCCCCAATCACTCATATGTGCCAGTTATCAATTTATTGACTCTTAATTCCAGTATTTATCAGTGGGCACAAGGTTAGGCCTTGTCAGTAGAGGGCGCTGGGAGGACAATGCAGGAGTTAAGGGCTTTTCTCCCGATTCCAGTGCTTTGTTCTTGTTCCTCCTGGGCTGTGAGCAGCAGGTGGCTATTACTCTTCTCCACGTTGTAGCCTGACACCTCCAGCACCCTTTTGAGCCCAGCTAGGGACACTAAACCCAAGTAAGAAATCTACTGAAAACATGAAATAGAATCATGATTTCTCACTGAATTGACTGTGTGTCCTGCAAATGGAAATAGAAAGACACAAAATAGAGAAAATGGTCTTTTTGAAGAGTCATTTCTTGTCTTGCTGGGGAAAATGATCAAAAGAAGATCCTTGGTATTAAAGTTTATCTCATAAAAATTCATTCAGAAAATTGAGGAAACAGTCTGAAAACTGAAGGAATTTTTCAACTTTCAAGATCTATACCCAGAGTCAAGGCAAGTGATATTTGTTGCCTAGAAATGACTCTGGTCTGGGTATCTCAGTTAGCTTTTGTTAACAACCCCAAAACAGCTTAAAATACTGATTATTTTTCAGTTCCTGATTCAGTAGGACCATTTGGGCTCACCTGAGACAGGCCGTTCTTCTGCTGGTCTCACCTGTGCTCACTCATGTAGTTGCAGTCAGCTAATGAGGTGGCTGGAGGCCGATCGATCTAGGGTGGCCTCCCTCACATGTATGGCTGGCTGGCAGTTGGTCTAGGTGGCTGGAATGATGGCTCTGACTGGGCCATGTGTCTACAACAGATCAGCCCAAGCTTATTCATATGGTAGTGCTTCCAGAATTCTCAAGAGCAGCAAGAGAGGACAGTCCCAAAGTATACAAGCAATTTTCAAGTTCCAGCTTTTGCCACATTTGCTATTGTTTCACTGGTCAAAACAAGTCAGTGGCTAGGGCCAGGGTTAGTGTGTGAGGTGTGCAAAAGGGAGGAGCATTATGGAGGTCATTTTAACAATCTACCACACATGGGATCCAAGGTGATAAAAAGACACCAAACAGTTCCCAGCAGAAGGAGCCAAATGCCTCTATTTGAGAGTGTTGCACACTTGTGAGCTCCTCAAATGGGCTGCAGTTCTCAGGTTGAAGCCTGACAGGAAGTAGCTGATGCTAACAACAGCCTGGACTTTGGCCCATTCCTCCAGTAACTGAAGAGCTGTCCTAAGAATAGGAGCCTTTCCCCAAATTTCAGAGATCACAGAAGATTAAGGAAACAATCTTTAACTAAATTCATGTTTCAAAACCCAAGTAGCAGACATTAAACACATGAAGAATCCCTTAGATGTCTTTCAGATGCCTTCTCAGATGCCTCAGATGCCTTCTCAGATGGGCACTGGAATGGAAAGAAATAAAATAGAAAGGTAAAGGTTAAGAAAATGGCCTTTTAGAAGTTCTACTTCAGTACTGTGAACACGTAATTAAAGGAATGTCCCTAGCGTTCAAGTTCTTCTTGCTATACAAAAAGAACACCTAAGATCAAAGTGCTAAGGATACCCCATCTCATCATTCCTTTTCAACACCATACTGAAAGTCCTAGTTAATACAATAAGAGAAGAAAAGGAAATTAAGGTATACAGATAGAGAAGGAAGAACTAAAACTCTCTTTGTTCATAGGTGACATAATTGTGTGTGTAGACAATCCAAAAGAATCAACAAAAAGAAAAAACTCCTGAAACTAATAATTATAGCAAAGCTGCAGGATACAAAGCAGATCAAATTGCAAGTCCAAGCATTGTATCCATTGATCATGTCACTGCCTAATAATAAAGTCAACTATGCTTATTATGTTTCCTCTCCTCAAGAGATTTTTGTCCTAATAGCTTCCATTAAGTAGAATGTGTTCAAGGAGGAAAACTTTTTTTTTTAATTGATGAAATAAGAAAGGCAGAATATTGGTAACTGTAGCAACTGGTTGATATGCACAATGGAGTTCATTAAACTGTTCTCTGTAAAACCTAAACACCTCCTTCTGCGACCTTACAGGGCTTGTAAGAGAATGCCAGCACTCTTGAGCATGACCTACTAGGCCAGGTCCTGCTAACTAGTCCCAGTCTCACTGTCCCCCGCTTCCCCTTGCTTTGCTTTCTCTGCTCCATCAACATCGAACTTCCAGGCCATGCTTCCTCCTGCCCCAGAGCTGTGGAACCTACTTTTCTACTGCCTGGAAGGCTCTCTCCAATCTCTAGTCTGATTAGGGAGTATTCATCCTTCAGATCTTAGTGCAAATATCATTTCCTCTAGGAAGTCATCCTTGAAAACCCTGGCCAAGTCAGAGGCCTGTTTTACTTTCTTGTGTTTTTTATTCACAGCACTTAGTGTAGCTTTAATTTTACTTGTAATTAATAACAATAGCCAACATTTAATGAGTACTTGCTGTGTGCTAAAGATGTTCTAAGAACTCCATGGGTGTCTGCTCATTTGATTCTCTCAAGAAAGTGAAAGAAAGTTGCTCAAGGTCACACAGTTGCTAAGTGGTACAGGTAGGACCTAAAACCTGTCAGAGCGGACATCTTAACTATTCTGTTCTGTTCCCTCTCTCCAAGGTAAATAACATGCATCTCCCCTACCAGACTTGGAGCCCCTTAATAGTAGATATTCACCATTATGGACTGAATAGTGCCCCCATCCCTGCGCAATTCTTATGTTGAAGTTCTAACCCTCAATGTGACTGTATTTGGAGATAAGGCCTTTATGGAGGACATTAATATTGAACAGATCATAAGGATAGGACCCTAATCCAGTAAAACTGGTGTCCTCATGTCTTACTCCATTTCAGGATGCTATACTAGAACATCATAGACTGGGCAGCTTATAAACAACAGAAATGTATTGCACACAGTTCTGGAGGCTAAGAAATCCAAGATCGAGGCTCTAGCAGATTTGGGACCTGATGAGGGCCTACTTTCTGGTTCATAGATGGCTGCTTTCTCACTGTAATATTACATGGTGTAAGGGGCAAGGGAGTTGTCTGGGGCTTTTTTCATAAGGGCACTAATCCCATTCATGTGGGCCCCACCCTTGTGACCTAATCACCTTCCAGAGATCCCATTTCCTAATACTATCATGTTAGGGGTTAGGATTTCAACATATAGATTTGGGTCGGGGGGAGGTAAGGACAAACATTCAGTCTATGGTACATTATAAGAAGAGAAAGAGACACCAAGGGTTTGCATGCACAGAGCAAAGGCCATGTGAGGAGGCAGTGAGAAGGCAAACATTTGCAAGCCAAGGAGAGAAGTCTGAGGAGAAATCGACCCTACCAGCACCTTGATCTTGGACTCCCAGCCTCTAAAATTGTGAGAAATTAATTCCTGTCGTTTAAACCGCTCTGCCTGTGGCATTTTGTTATGTCAGCCATAGCAGATGAATACATTCAGTCTCTTCTTGTTTGCTATTATATACTTTGTACCAAAGTATATCTAGCACATGTCTATCACATCATAAGTACTCCAAAATTATATACTCAGGCAACACCACTTTTCTGGAAAGTCTTCTCTTATCCTTCTCCCTCTCCCACCTCTGCCCCTTCTAGGTTTCAGTTGCTATATTTTCCACTTGATCCTGGAAGGATATAGGAAGGATATATTTTGACATCTAATTCCTTTCTAGAAGGTTAAATCTTTGAATTTAAAGATTTAAAAGGGGCTAGTCTTCTCCAGGGTTCAACACAGATGGCACATGCTGACAGAGTTTCATAAATATTTGAGTGAATGCAAGTCTCCTGACCCTTACACATAAGCCCTGGATGGGGACCAAGAAGACCTGAGTTCTTGGCTTTATGAGCCTCAAAAGTAATCATGGCCTTGGGTTTATCCAGAGATCAAAGTTTGGCAAAAGCCCTTTATGCTCTGAAAACTACAGGATCATTTTTATGTCTGTTATAAACACTTGTGCAGTTGAACTGAGCTCCTGAGCCTTAGTCATCTACCTGGCTCCAGCCAGAGTTCTTGCTTTACCTCAAACATAAGAAGTCCACTTCTGTTTCAGGGCCTTTGCTACCACTTCTGGGAACACAATTCCCCCATGGCAAATACCTGGCCTTAATTTTCAGTGAATCAAGGCAGATGATGGTGACTTTGAGGAAGCAACTCAGTTTCAGGGGTTTGGGGAAGAGAAGAGATGCCACTGTCCTATTAGTTTATTTAAGCCTCTCAACAGTCCTGACAGATATTTACTATCATTACTCCCATTTTACAGATGAGAAAATTAAGGCCAAGAGAGGTTTAGTAACTTGCCAAAAGTCTCACAAGTAGTTAAGTATCAGGGCCAGGATATGAATCCAGGTAGTTTGGATCCAGTTTCCAACTTCTTAACCGCAAGGCTCTCTGCTTCTTGAAGTACATTAAAACTTAGCATAGCATCTGGCAGTGGGTCGTTACTCAATAAGCTATAGTTATTTCTCTACTCTTCTCAGACTTTCCTAATCTTAAAATCCAACCTCCAGGATGAAACCAACAATCCTTTCTACTCCACCTTACAAGACCCCACGGTCCCTCACTCCCATCTTCTCATGCCTGCACATGCTAGATTTTAGGGCTCTAGAGTAAGGGTCTCTGGGTTCCCATCCAGGTTCCACCATTCACTAGCTCTGTAAACAAAGGAATGTTCCATCCCTCCCTGGGTCTCTGTTTCTTCACCTGTAAAATGGGGACAATAATAACACCTATGTCCTAGAATTTTTATAGAGCTCCAGTGAGATGACACATAGATGATGTAAAATGCTTTCTACCTTGCCTGGCCCCTGAAAAGCATTCAATAAATAGTAGTAATTATGGTTAGGGCTTCTCAATGAGAAGCTCTCGATGGTCCTGACGATGTGAAATATGCTCCCAACCACCTTTGGGGCCAATTTTGGTACCAGATGAACTCATCATTTGCAGACAAAGCTGTCTGGGTAAGGGGATCCCTCACCTGATTCAACCTGGGATTTACTAGACAAGTACTTCCTGGAGGCAGTGTGGTTCAGGGAATGATCTCTTGGGTCCCAATTCCAGCTGGATTCCAGCTGAATAAACCTAGGTCTGAATTACAGATCTGATTTCTCTTCAGGGTCAGCATGACCACATCAGACCACATCCCACATCTACAAGATCAACCCTGCTTAGTCGTAGTGTACCTTGAATCCTGGACTCTCACCAGAACAAAGTTGGAGTCCCAGCAATGCCCATATTCATTATGGGACCTGAGAAAAGTGACTTTGCCTCTGACCTCAGCAGTTAACCCGGCATAGCAATCGATTCCCTCAGAGGGTTATTTAGAAAGAGTCGATGAGATGACGCACAAAGCATGGCAAAGAGAAAGGGCTCAGTAAGCGAAAGCTGCCGTTACTACTGCTACAGCGCCTGTCTTTTCCCTGCTTTTTGAGGGTTCGCTCCTGCGGACTGGACACTCGCCTTAGGTGCTCTCCCTCCGGTTTCAGACTTGTCTACTGTCCTAGGCTCCTCATCATCATCCTGGACCCTCTCCAGGAGGGTCCCCTATCTCACTTTCCCACTCCCAGCTCCTCAGCTAGTCGCAGGTTAGGAAGCGCCAGACAACACTTGACGGAGATCCGGAGCCGAGCTCAAATACAGGGACAGAACCCCAACTGCCTGAAACCGTTGGGTTTGGCTCTGACCTCCAGTCCCTCTGATCAATTAAAAGCAAAGAAGCAAGCCTCTGGGCCAATCAGAAGTGGAAACAGTTGAGCAATGTCATCCTTCTTAAAGAGCATTCGCATCTCATTGGATGTATCCGCCTGCGAACCCAAGGCTAAGCCCCTGAGAAAAGAGTGGGGCCATCCAATCAGCGGTGCAATCAGCGGAGCTGGTGGGAGATGGGAGGCAGTTGACCCTCGCAGACTGGCGAGGTGCGAGCCCGTAGTCTGTCAGTACCAAAGCACTACCTAGGCAGAAAAACCGCTGGCCAGGCTCTAAACCCTGGCCAACTAATGGTGGCGTGGTGCAATGGGTCACTTTCTTTATGTCGTAGTGAGGGACTGGTACCTGAAGTACGCAGTTAATCCTGGCTCAATTGACAGTTGAGGTGTCACTAAGCATTTGAGGCACGAGTATCTAGGCCATTCACGGGTCAAGGCACTACCCCCTCTTGTGTCTTCCCTGTCTCCGCATACTTTCAGGTGAGGCAGGATGCCATTCTGCAGCCAATCAGCGGTGGGGTAGAGCAGAAGGCGGGAAAAGGGGAGCTGCTCACGGGCACCTGAAGCCTGGCTGGCTCTTGAGGGTCTCCCAGCCAATCTCACACACACACTTCACAGATTGTAAGAGGTTGAGAGAAAAGTGAAAGAGTTTGCAATGAGAGCTACTCACAAGGCTATTCAGGTTAAAGAGGTTCAGTTCCAGTCTCTTCACAGAAAGGGTGGGAGAGGTCAAACTCTGTAGCCCATCAGCACTGGAGTTAGGTTGGATGATGCGGATCTCAGCTTTAGAGGCCTGAAGCCTCAGTTCGCAGACCAATCAGACTCAAGGCCCTGCCGCGCCACAGCGCCAGGGTAGGCACGAGCTCCACAGCCAATCAGGGGCGGGCACAAGGCAGGCGTGAGGTAGTGGAGCTGTTGTAGGTGTCGCCCAGGCTGCAAGTCACATTCAACAGGCGGGAGCCGGAAAGAGGGTGCAGCCAGCGCTGCAGCCAATCAACATCTGCCTTGAGATCCAGGCGTGAAAAGCGAGCTGTGCACGCGACTGAGCCTCGCGTTCCTGGCCTAGCGCGGCTCCCCATTCTCTAACGGCCACTCAGGCTTGCGCTGCCCTGAGTGTATGTGAGGCTGAGTGGGGAGAGGAAGAGGGTCAGAGTTGGTGAGTGCCATGGATTTTCTTACTCTCCTTCTTCGGACTTGGGCCTGGTCAAGGCAAAGCTGGAATATGGAGGTTTGAGTGGTCGCCGTGAGGGTCGGGAAGTGAGGGGCTGAAAGCATTAGGCCCTGGGAACTCCCTCTGCCCTGTATAGGCTGGAAATAGGGCCTCCTGGGCACCTTTGGGCCCAGGCTGGGCAGAGGCCAGACCAGTATGCTCTGTGGGCTAGTCTACAGTCCCTGAGGCCAGCCTGATTTGGAAGTGTGCTGTAGGGCAGTTGGAGGCCCTCAGAGCCCTGTGTGGGGTCACAGAGCATGAGGTATGGCCTCTGAACTGTGAGAAGTAGTCTGGGGTCTCTGGGCTGAGTCTGGATCTAGTGGCTGGAAGGAGAGGACTGTGACTTTCCAGAGGTTAATGGGAGTTGCCGGCCAAGAGATGAAACTAGTGTGCACTTGAGAGGTTTCTGGGGCCTTTGGATCCAGCGTGGGCTGAGAGTGAGCACTGATGAGGTCAAAAGCCCAATGGGAAGTTGTCAAGAGTCACTGCATCCAGGCTGTGCTGGGAACATGTGTCTGCAAGGCTTTGAGGGATCTTCGGACTCTGGGTCGAGGTACTCTTAGCAGATTTTCCAGTATTGGTCTAGGTTGCACAACATGGCCAGGAGGTTAGGCTTGTTTTTGGAGGTTCTGGGGAGGGGGATATTCAAACTCTAGCCAAGTTGTTTGCCTTCTATGAAGTATCATTGCTTTGTGGTGGCTCTAGACAGAATCAGGACTAGGTCATATTTGGGCTTTTCAGCCCCTGTCTCCACCTCTTCCCCAAACTCTTTCTGGTCACTCCTAGAAGATATCGGGCTATAAGCGTGCGGCAGGTGCATGTGGAAGATGGATGTTTTACTGGAGTACAGGAAGAGGTGTGTTAGATATCCTGCTCTTTAGGAAATCACCCAGGTTGTCTTTACTGAAGATCTTTTTATACTTATGAGGTAGGATGTTATTTATATTCACTCAGCTTTTCTAGTTCTACATGGTATAAAAGCTTTCAGGGTGCTTTCATGCATACCCAGAGTTCTTAAACCAAGGTTAGGAAATGCAAGGGGGTGGTCTATGAATGGATTTCAAAAGCCTGTGAACTCTTGGAAATGATAAGAAAAACTATGCATGTTGGATTTTTTAAGGAGATGGGGCAAATGTGGTCACAAAGATAATCGAGAAGCAATATTTAACCTGTCTAGGGATGGGTTTCAGAGCAGTCTGCGAACCCGTCATTCATATGTAAACTGGAATGAGAGTCTACAATTTTCCGATGTAAAGAGTTGACTCTATGGCTTACATTTTCAAAGGGATGGCGACCCCCTAAAAGATTAAGAACTATTGAAATAAAGCAGGCTCCCACATTACTAGAAATGAAGATTTCCCTTTTTCTTCCCACACCTGGCATTGGCACACACTTCAAAGGATCTCACATACAACGCTACATATCCAAGCTCAGTCTACATTATCCTTACACACAGTCAGGGCCTAGGATGTTACATTAGTTCCACAGTTCACTCTCAGGACCATAGACCTAGGGTTGAGGCCCATGTAGGCCCTGGAAGTGGGCTATTTGGGACAGGGAGTCCAGAGCATGGTCCAGAATTGAGGGGCACAGGTTCCAGGTGGGTACTTCCTAGATGCCCTTGGGTTAACCACCTCGATTTATGTACAGAGATGTGTTCCTGGGAAGAGTGAAAAGTTCATAGAATTTTTCTAAATCTAATCTTGTTTAACTTAGCTTTGGAGGTAGTCAATATTAAAATAAGATAAAGGGATTTGTTTTCATAAAACAAGTAACTATTCCTCCAATTGGCTTATTCTGATGATATAATTTTAATTATAATGTTTAAAGAGAATCCATACTTGTATTGCTGTTGATATTTTTATAACAAGCTGGATTGTGCCTGAAGGAGCTCATTGTCAAGCTTATCAGTAAGAATAAAAAATACCGTATTTCAAAGTTTATTTAGTAATATGAGTATTATAAAGGACTGAAAGGCAAAAATCATACCTCCTTTTCCCACATATTTCTCTTCCCACCTAATCTCTCCTACCCACTCTACCCTCTCCCAGGGTGTAGGCTCGTATCCTCATAACTTGTGGTTTCCTGGCTCCACCCTACCAAGTCAGCTTGGGAAGTAGAAGGTGGACAAAGTTTCTGAGACTGGGAAGGGTAGACCTTTCAAGAATAGAAACAGCACTGTCCCTGTCATTCCAAGTCAAAGTGCTATTTGCTTCTGTCACTGCTCACTCAGTACAAGATGACTTGGGCTGTGCAGTCAAGAATGGAGGAGAAGTTCTAGAAGGGCCTAGAGTGTCAACAGCCTAAGGGCTGAGGTGTAGGGGACCCTAGAAATACCTCTAAGTGGTGATCTCTAAAGTGATATCCTTAGATGGAGTAGACACTAAGTGGGAGGCAAGATGGGGGCTATTGGTGACTGATTGGGGAGTCCCCTTGCCCCTTCTGTTCTCTTTCTATATTTCCTAAAAGCTCATGGACACTCCCTGTCAACTATCTTTGGCTTATAGAAGATGGTGCCCTTTGGGCATAGTCTCCAATCTCTCTTGATCATCAATGAGCAAACCACGCCAGTGGGGGCGCTGAGTCATAAAAACATGATATAGGGAGGTGAGGGGGACCACACTCCACTGGGTGGTGATGTAATCTTCCAGACTCCCTCATGGCTTTCCTAACTTATTCTATATCTTCAGGGATTGTGTATTTCTGTGTTGGAGGATGTTTTCCTCTGCATACGCATCAGGGATTGGTGCTTTTAGGTGTCCAGGCCAAGTGTCTTTTATATAGGTCTCTAATGAGTCTCTGGGTGTGGTGGTGTGAGGAGTTAGAAAGCTCAGAAATGGAAAACATTTAATGTTCAGAGTAGCAAATGAATACAGCTTGCCCATTTGCATTTTCCCTTTCATTCTGACTCATCTTCCCCTCTCCCCAACCTATTATTGCCCCTTCGCCAGCTCCACCCATTGGCACACCCTGTCTGATCTAGGAAGGGTTAACACCTGCCTGCACCCAAACTAGAATGAGGTGAAAGGAGGGCATGATAGGTCTGAAGAGAGAGAATAGAAGGCTAATCTGAACATTTTGGGATCCTGGAGCCAAGGGGAGAAATAGGAGTTTAGACACATAGTATCTGAGTCTAAGAGGGGGCCAAGATCTAAGGGAGAAGCCTAGCGGGAATGACTGTGTTTTGTCACCCAAGTAGCCTACCAGTGCCTGACTTGCTTATCTTCCAATTATTTATTGAGCATATAAGATATGCCAGGCACATATCATGATTTATCACTCACTGAACGAATGAAAATTTACCACAGGATGAGGGATAATGGAATAACAACAACGACAACAAAACAGAAAAAGAAATTTGAATTTCTCAGACCTCATCCTTTTCCCAGGTTAGAGTGCTAAAAGTGTGACAAGAGGGGAAATCTCTGAGGACCTTGACCCTTTGGGCAGGAAGTGAATGAAACCCCGGAGTCCTGATTTCAGAGAAATGCCATGTGTCATCAACCCAAGAAAAGGAGTTTTTCTCTTCGAAGACCACCGCAGGCCCTTCCTGGGGTTGCCCCCTTCAGAGTTTGATAGGAGGATCTGAGTCATTCATACACCCAGTCCCCAGTAGTGGCCCAGATGACAGTGGTCATTCTCACAAAGCAGTCAAGGCTTCCTGGTACCAAGTCAGACATGCTCCTGGCTCTCTTTCATTCTCTCCTTGAAATCCAGATGTTTCAGTCATTTTTACTTCTAAAATAGTAGAAACAGATTCCAGCTGCTAGAGGTCTACTGACACCTCTAAGAAACAGACCTAATACTATTCAAATGTCAATATTAAAAATATTAATATTCAAATATCGTTCAATTATTATTCTAATGTTAGCGGCTATGTACTGACAAGCCACTTTCACATTCATCATTTCACTTAATCTTCACCCCTACCTCCAAATGAGATAAGCAGAGGTTAACCCTATCATGGATGAGGTAATTGAGGCTCAGAGTGATGACTTGCCCAAGGTGACTCAACTAGTAAATGGCAGAGATGAGACTCAAAGGCAGGTTTGCTTAGTTCAAAGTTCTTGTTGCCTCAGATACATTTCTTTGACTCTAGAAGTTCAAATGAAATAATGAGACAGGTTAGGAGGCAAATGCTTGGCTTCTGGAATTAGAGGGAGTGGTCTCTTCTGGAGGGGATGAAGCAGAGCCAGGGGTATAAAATCACTCCTCGTTGGGGGACACTGGCAGACTGATACTTGGACACCCAATGGAAGACTGTGAGGTCAGGGGCGGGGCTAGCTGGGGTGGGGGCAGGCGGGAGCCCAAACAGCAGTTCAGAACATGCGGTGTCCAGGAGGAAGCTAGAACTGGTGAGTGGTTTCTTCTCTCTAGCTGAGACTTTCTTCCTACTATACCCCTCTTTCTGTCCAACCTGTAGCCCCCTCCTTGAGGTGTCCAAGTAGTAATCCTCCATCCCACAAGGGTCCTTACAGTGAGCCCATACCTAGGAACATGCCTGTTCCGCACTGAGACACTTGCGTCTGTCTCTTTGTCTGGGTTCCCAGTTCTTTTTAAAAGACAATGTGGTGGTTTTGACGTGTGATAAACTTCTGCATTGTTGGGTTGTCTTTCTATTCTTCACTTCTGGCTTATGAAAAACAAAATTAAACTATCTCCTTATCTTAACCTTGAAAAGAAATAGCCTCTCCCTTTACAGTTCTCATTTCCCTTTCTCTCACTTCCTCAGGGGTCAGTCTTCTCCAAAACCTCTCCATCCTTGGGTCGAGAGGCTTCTCTCCCTTGTGGCTTCTGCATCTGCTCTCTTAACTCACTAGATGAGTGTCTTTGGTCTCTCCCAGCTCCTTCTCTTAAGATGTGTTCTAGAAGCTTCAGCCTCAAGGAGCCTCCTGCAGCTATGATCCCTCTCTTGCTGCCCTTTCTGCCTCCCAGTACCCTCAGCTCCACATGATGGGCTTGCGTGGGGAAGACGCGCTAGCTCTCTAAACTCTCCCATGAAGCCGTGTCTTGCTCTATCCCTAACTGGCAGGACTGCCTGGGTCTAATGGTGATCTCTTTGTCTGGAATGAGAAGAGCCTGGCCTACTCAGAGGTCTTTCTCTGCAGAGGGGATCAGAGAAGCAGAAGCATCAGTGTCTGCTCTCTTGTAAGAGATTGCCAATTGGCAGAATCCATGTATATTAGTCTTACACCCACTATTTGATATAGTTAACTGCCAGGTCCTTGCTCTTTAAGTCCTGAATTTGGTCTAATTTCCATTCTCTTGCCACCCCATCCCCACCCCTGGCCCATTATGATCTGGGATAAGCTCAGGTCCTTTCTTGGGTTAGTTTATTAGCTCCATTCAGGACAGAAAGCTCTGATCCAGAACGAACAACTCACTCTTTCTCCCCTCACCTCCACAGGCTTGAGAATATGCTGTTCCTCTCTCCTCTTTCCACCATGGATCTCACACTATGGCCTTTCTCTCAGAACCTCTGAGACTGGTACCCAAGCAAGGCACAATGCCTTTGTCCCCAATAAGACTGCCTAGCCCCTATGGCTCTGATCGACTGGTACGGCTAGCAGCCAGGCTCTGGCCAGCATTATGTGATACCCTGATCACTGTGGGGAGCCAAGAGTTTCCTGCTCACAGCTTGGTGCTGGCAGGTGTGAGCCAGCAGCTGGGCCGCAGGGGCCACTGGGCTCTAGTGAAAGGAATCAGCCCTTCCACTTTCGCACAGCTTCTGTACTTTGTTTATGGGGAGAGTATAGAGCTGCAACTTGGAGAACTGGGGCCCCTTGAGGAGGCTGCCAGGGCCTTGGGGGTGCAGTCCTTAGAAGAGGCATGCAGGAAGGCTCGGAGAGATGGGACCAGAATAGAGCTGAATCCCGGGCTGAAAGAACATCAGGAAGAGTCAGAGAAACCCACAAAGAAGTCTAAGAAAAGAGTGGGGGGCCTTGGAGAACAGAAACCAGAGAAGTTTGTTAGAGCTGGTGAGAGAGAACAGGAGACGGTGCATGAGCACAAGCCACCAAGACAGAGCCCTGAGACGGCAGAGGCAAAGCAGGAGGGCCAGGGGGAGCAGATGAGATCAGAAGAGAAACTCAACCAATGCCCTGTTGGCCATGCAACAGTAGATGGGAAGCAAGAAGTGATCATGTGGGTGAAAGATAGTCCAGGGGGCTCTGAGGAAAGTCTGGGGAAGTTCCCTGGCCCCCTTCCCCCACCAGGTACCCTTGAAACCAACATCACCTCTAGGCCTTGGTGGGCTGAGGCCCCTTGGTTGGGGGAGGGACAGCCTTCCCTGTGGAGCATCCTGCTGTTGCCGCCTAGATATGGCACTCCCTTCTCCCATAGCACCCCTATCACTGCAGCCTGGCAAGAGGTCTGGCCTCGGGACCAGAGGTGAGTGAAGGGCCTAACGGACCCCTGGCTGGGAGGGAGTGGTTCAGGAGAGGCTGTGGTGATGGGTGGAAGGGCATCACATCTCTTATCCGTACTGTACATTTCCTGAGCTGGAGATGGGACAAGAAGCTCCCACCACAAGGGAAGCCAAAGCTCGGCCCCTGAGAACTCATGACACCTCCCTCTCCAGGAA